>NC_056743.1:863545363-863585363 GCF_019279795.1 Protopterus annectens | reverse complement strand
GGGAGGGACAGAGTGAGGGGTTTAGAATAAGCTTATGGGCTAGAGTTAGTTGAGTGTAAGTTAGTTGATTGGGAAGTTCTAGCCATTTTAGCTTATGGAGGGAGACAGTGGTGAGTAGAGGACTTATGGCTGGTGGCGAATTTTGCAATTTTGTTATAGCAGGAAGTAAGCTGTTTTTTTAATGAGGACTGAAGATTAGTTAGTAGTGGGGCACCATAGAGAAGGGAGGGGATAAGAAAGGAGGTAGATAGAGAGATTTTAGTGTCGGATGTGAGGCAGGCTTTCTGTCTATAAAGCATGCCAAGTTTTTGATGTGTTTTTTTAATGTTTATTTGCAGGTGGGAGTTGAATTTAAGTAGGTTGTCAATTTGGACCCCAAGTAGTTTAGTTTCTGATACTATTTCAAGGGGTGAGTTGTTTTGACTAGTAATTAAGAATGTACTTATTATAATTAATATAATTATAATATAATTTTGAATCCTCTTGGCATGAAGAAGGAAGGGTGAAACCTCTGGAAGTGGAGCAACCATTGGATGTTTGGCATAAGTTAGCACACATCCTTACTCTGATAATGAATGCACTCTTGCATATGCAGATAATGGAATGCACTCTTGCATATGCAGTTTTGGCAGATTCCTAACAGCAGTACTTTCTGTATGAAAAGCATAGCGCTGTATTACTGTATGTTGACGTGCCTGAGCAGTGTTAGATGCCTTCTATCAACAGATTAGTAGAGGCTTGCAGATTTTCTTGGGCAAACTTCGGGATTGATGGAGTTTAGGAATATGGAATAGGTTCATAGATAGGTACTAGGCTGTCTGCCCGAGGGCATTTATAAGCCTAGCCAGAGTGTGTCAGCTTTCGCCGCCCCATTGATTAATTAACTGATCCTCCTGTCAAGCAGAGCCAGTGAAGTTATCCCAGGGGTATACTTTGTTCCCATCCACTCATCAAGGCTTCTCTTGAAGAGTGTTGGTGAGGGGCTCTGCCTAATGTAGTTAGGAATTTTGTTCCAAAGCATGGGGAGTCTCTGTGACAGGAATCTATCCCTCCAGCATGTTCTATTTATTGTTGTGGCGAGGTTTAGCTCATTAGAGCGCGTGGCTCGCAGTGACTTGGATTTCTTTAGGTGGAGCATGTCCATCAATTCTGAGTTGGACATGGCTTTGTAAGTCGGGCAGAGATCACCTCTGAGTAAGTGATATGCCACTGAGTACAGCCAGAATTTTTTCAGTCGGGCTGCATAGGACATATGTTTGAGGCCAGTAATCCTCTTGGTGGGGTGCTTTTGTTGTCTTTCAAGCTGTTTGGAAGTGTCTTGTGAGGTACATCCCAAATGGGGCATTGTACTCTATGATGGGTCTGATGAGTGATTAGTAGAGGGGCACTATATAATCTCTTTATTTCTAGATGCGAACCCCTAGATGGGCCACATATTAGGATTTCCTAACTCTCCTTTGACAATCATATTGCCAAAGTAGATTACTATCAACCTGGGTCCCCAGATCTCGTATTACCTCGTCTGTATTAAGGGGGCTGCCGCCTATGTGGTAATTCGTGGGTGTTTCGTTTTTCCCAGACGGGATGACTATGCATTTTTTGGCATTTAGCTTGAGGCCATGACTTTGACACCAGGTGTCTGTCTTAGTAAGGCCTTTTTGGAGGATGTCCATGTCAGCCGGAGAGTCAATTATGGCTCCCAGTTTGCAGACCTCTGCGAACTTGGTTAGCCATAGTCCTCCTGTGTTTGCCTGTACTTCTGAGAAATATCTGCCGAACAGTAGGGGTCCCAGAACCGAGCCTTGCGGGACACCACTTGTGACTGGTTTAGAGTCAGACCTGGAGCCCGCTATTCTTACCGTGTTGAGTTCTGTCTGTAAGCCAGTTGGCAACCCATCTTGTGACGTAGGGGGTTTATGTTCAGGCTGGTGAGTTTTTCTATAATACCAGAGTGAGGAATGGTGTTGAATGCCTTGGTGAGATCAAGGTAGGCTGTGTGAACCACCTTTTCCTCAACTATGGCCTTGGTAACTGTTTTGAAGAAGTCAACCAGGTGTAGTAGGCATGATCTGCCCTTAACAAAGCCAGACGGGGTCGAGTAAGTGTTTGGAGGTTCCCAATGTCTTTGTTAATGAGTTCCATGATGATGCGCTCCATAGCCTTGCAGACCAGGCTAGTCAGGCTTATGGGGCGATAGTTACCAGGGTCAGTTGTGGTTCCTTTTTTTGGAGCGGAATAACCATTGCTGTGTGCCATTCTATGGGCACATAGCCTGTGGAGAGGCTGAGGTTGAACAGCATATTTAGGTGGGGGGGGTTAGTTCGTGCAAGATGCATCCTGGGACACCATCTGGCCCCACTGATGCTGTGTTTTTGGCTTTTGAAAGGGCTGTTTTCACCTGCGTTTCTGTAATTTCTGGGACACTACACTTTTCCAGTATTGTTGTGGGCCCTTTTGAAGGTGAGAGGGAGGTGAAGTTTGCACTGAATCTATCTGCCAGTATGTTGGCAAGATCAGTAGGTTCAGTATATTTTGATCTGATGAAGTCCATGGAGGACGAAAACGCATGATTTTGTAACAGCGTTCATTCATTTATTTTGTGCATTAAACGTTTCTATCTTTGGACCGCTTCTCCTTGGCATTCCTTCCTTGTACAGTTTCAGTATATTTTGTGCTATTTTGCACTATCTTGGAGCATATCTGCGAGTTGCCACTTAGATTTTTGACATAGTTAAAGAAGGCTTTTGGTTATCTTTCGAGTCCTTAGCTATTTTTCTTTCGAAGTTAGCCTTGGATGATTTTATGAGGGGACCTTAGTTTCTTACTGGTACTGATCAGGGATGTCTTTCCTTCTTGGGATTTGCTTTTTTTCTGAACTAGTTTCCTCCTTTTGTTGTATAATCTGTTTATGGCAGGGGTCCACCAGACTGGTTTCCTTCTCTTAGAGGAGTGAGTCTTGGTTTTGCTATGGATGGCACGATCCATGCATCCTTGTAGGTGCTCATAGAGTGCAATTGCAAAGGATTCTGCATCTTGGGCAGTGTTATCCTTTAGCGTAAGGGCTGTGAAACTTACCGCCTCTGGTTTAAGTAAGGTGAAGTTTGCTTTTGAAACGTTTTTCACTGTGGTTTCTTTGGTTGGGGTGGTGGTGGGGTGTGGACATCCAGGGTGATTAGTTTATGGTCTGATCTAACCAGTGACTGACTGACCTCTGGTACAGAGCACCTGTCGCCCATGTTGGTGATGACCAGGTCCAATGTGTTGTAGCCTCTGGTAGGGGAGTTTACCAGCTGATCCAGGGCATTTGAGTTGATAAATTCCAGGAAGCGCTGAGCCTGGGAGTTTGTACTCAAGTAGTTTTCCCAGTTAATGGTAGGGTAATTGAAATCTCCCAAGATCAGGGTGTTCGGTAGGACCTTCATGTTTTCCAGTGTCTCCAGAAAGGCGGAGTGGTGGTCCTGGGTCATGGAGGGTGATCTGTAGCAGGCCACAATTTGCATTGCAGATTTGCCCGATGTTAGTTGCACATAGATGATCTCAGAGGTATCATGCTGTGTCACTAACCTGGAGGTGTGGGTATCCTTGATGAACATGGATACACCCCCTCCTTTTGTATTTCGGTCCGTGTTCTGTGGCCGAAAAGTGGTGGTATGAGTTGTAGCCCAGTAGTGCTGGAGTGCTCTCTGGAGCCTTGAACCAGGTTTCAGTTACTGCACAGATGTTGACGTTCTCCATACTTAGGAGTGCTTCGAGCGCATGCATTTTGAGATTTAAACTCCTGGTGTTGAGTAGCATAACCCTCAGTTTTTTACTTGTGCTGTTTACGGAGGTGGGTTTGAATTTTGAGCCTTGCCTAAAAAAGGCACTATGGGGGCAGCAAGAGCCTTGGCCAGTATTCGAAAGCCAAGGGGTGACAGGTGCAAGCCGTCTCTTGCGAAGCAATGCGGCTTGTCGAGCATGTCATCCCAGGCTGACAGACACTGGATCCCCTTTGAATGACACCAGAAGCTTAGCCAATTGTTGAAATTGATCATTTTTTCTTTTATACTGAGGTATCCTTCTTGGTGTGGGCAGGATGCTACTCAGGGTCAGGGTCATACCCGCCTGAGCTACATGATCAGAGAGCTCTTCCATGTCTTTTTTCATGTAGTCCAGAGAGGTACGGCTCGGATCGTTCACACCAACATAAACAATGACAGAGTCATATTTGCACTTGTTCTGGAGTGACCTGAGTGCTTGTGTTATGTGGCGGATTCTGGCTCCCGACAGGCAGCTAACAGTAACCTTCTCCTTGTCCAGCCTAGTGAGTGGGGCATCAGTGTGCCTGACTATTGAGTCACCTATTACTAGTGTGCTAGGTATGTTATTTTGCCTTGAGGGCTGTGATTGTGCAGCACATTGATTTTTGTGTTTTATGTGTTGTCTGGTTTGTGACTGGAGGTGCAGATTTTGTGGGTGTCTGCTTTGGAGCTCTCTTATGCTTTTGCAGGTTTTTATTTAGAGCCTCCAAGTATGATTTTGTGTATTTGTGTGGTATTTTTTGCCAGTGCTGGTTTAATAGGTCTATGTGAGGCTGGAGGTGTGGTGCAAGTGTTAAACCTTCTCCTCATGACTGTCTGTTTCAGTCTTGGGTGGAGATACCTTAGCCTCCAGTCTGGCTGTATAATTGCATCTCTCACATATGTTAGTGTTTTGTGGTAGGAGGAGAGGGCTGTCTTGTGTACATGAGGTAGTTGTAACATTGCCTCAGGATACCCAGATTCACCAGCTGGACTGGAGAGTACACCTGAAATTGCCCTTTGGTCATGCCTGAAATAGTAGGATTAGCTGCTTAGTCGCTTGGTTGGTGAGGGGTGGATAAACAGCCTTGCCCTGCTGGGCAGTCAAGTGTCTGGGTATATTAGTGCTTGCTATTAGGTCTGAGCAAGTGCTGGACTGTAGGATGCTTTTTGAGTGCTTAGGTTGAGAGTTACACTAGCTTCAAGTGAAAAACTGAAGGAGACTTAGTGGAGCCAGGAATAATTTAACCCTAGCTAACTGGTGCTGCCCGGCACACAAAACCATGCAACGCGTTTTTTTTTTAACTACTAACTTCTGGGCTGGAACCACTCCTCCAGGGACAGATGGCTGCTCAAAGTTCCCCTCTCTCACAGGTGAACAGAGAAACTTCCCTCTATCCAAGTAAGGTATGGGCAACTCAGAAACTTGTAACACAGCCCTGAATTCAGCACTAGCCTGAAAACTGGACTATACTAGCTTAGAAAGGCAGGAAACAAGAAATTTATTTATTTGAAAATATAAGGCAAAAACAGTAAAAAGTAAATTTTAAAACATCTTTAAACGACTACAAGTGATCAGAAAAGGCTTTCACACTTGTGTAGCCTACAACAGTTAAACAATTTATTTAAACAAAAACAACTTTTTAAAAGTGCAGGCAGTCAAATAAGTACAATATGTGGAAAACAAAAACAAGCTTTTAAATCACAATAAGTGCTGGAAAATCACCGTTTAGGCAGAAAACAGTTGAGTACAGCAAGAAAATACAGAAAACTGATACTCAATCACTCTAAAGTCTCTCTTTTAAGCTAGAAGGCTTATATCCGTTTAAGGCTTTCTAGTGCTTTCCAGTAGGTTAGTTACAGGAAAGATGGGAAACCAGCGCAGATGTGGTCTTTTAAACTAGAAAGTTGAAAGAGATGGACAACTTCCCGAATGGTCAATAAACTAAAATTCCTGGGCCAAGAACCACTCCTCTTGTGGTAGACAGGCTACCTAGTACTTACCACTCCCACTGATAAGCTAGAAGGCTGCACTCCAACAGACGGGCTTGGGGGGCTCAGAAGCTTACAAACAGTCCTGGATACAGCAAATCTGTACCTGGACTTGACTAGTTTCAAGAGAGGTGGGGATCAAGCACAAACACAGGTTTTAAAACCAGAAAGTTGAGAGAGATGGAAAAACTGCCCAAACGGCCAGAAATTAACAATTTCTGGGCCAGAACCACTCCTCTTGTGCTAGATAGGCTACCTAGTGCTTACCCCTCCCACTGATGAGCTAGAAGGCTTCCCTCCAACACAGAAAGGCTTGCGGGGCTCAGAAGCTTACAAACAGTCCTGGATACAGCAACTCTGTATCTGGACTAGGCTAGTAACAGGAAAGGTGGGAAACCAGCACGAGTGCGGCTTTTAAACCAGAAAGTTGAAAGAGATGGGAAAAACTGCCCAAACTGCCAGTAGCTACGATTTCTGGGCCAGACCCACTCCTCTTGTGGTAGATAGGCTACCTAGTGCTTACCACTCCCACTGATAAGCTAGAAGGTTTCCCTCCAACACAGAAAGGCTTGGGGGGCTCAGAAGCTTACAAAGAGTCCTGGATACAGTAAATCTGTACCTGGACTAGACTAGTTACAGAAAAGGTGGGGAACAAGTGCAAACGCAGGCTTTTAAGCCAGCAAGTTGAAAGAGATGGAAACTGCCTAAACAGCCTATAAACTACAATTTATGGGCAAAACCCACTCTTCCCGTCGTAGATAGGCTACCTGATGCTTACCGCTCCCACTGATAAGCTAGAAGGCTTCCCTCCAACACAGAAAGGCTTGGGGGGATCAGGAGCTTACAAACAGACCTGGATACAGCAAGTCTGCATCTGGACTAGATAAGTTACAGGAAAGGCGGGACATAAGCTAGGTTTTTTTTTTTTTTTTTTAAACAGGCGGCTAAAACGGCAGTAAATACAATTCAAATGCAGTGCAGGCTAGCACACATATATCAATATTACGGCAAATACAGTTTAATTAAATTAACAAATGACTAAAAAACAAGTGCAGAAGGCATTAAATTAGAAGGCTACAACAAGCAGTAATAAGTGCAGAGTAAGAACAACTGAACAGATAACAGCCCGTAGAACAGCAACTTAGACAGTTATAATAAGAGCAGCTGAAGATATATATATATATATATATATATATATATATAATGTCTGTGTGTATATGTATATATATGTATGTATGTATATATATATATATATATATATATGTGTGTGTGTATGTATATGTGTATATATATATATATATATATATATAATATACATACATACACATTTTTGAGGGAGGGAACACAGCAGGATTAAGAGGCTACAGGCATTGTCCTTCTCAAATGCTCTGTTTGTACACAGTAGGAGTGCCTATGATCTCACTGCACTCAGTTGACTGAGCAAATGGGATAGGCCCAGAAGGAGTATCCAAATACAAACTTACAAGAGGGGCGGGCAGTTTCAAAGCCGACAAGAACAGGGAGGGTGGGTGGGAAAAACAGTGGAGACACGAGACAGAAACAGTACAGCACCACTATAAATAATAGGCAAGTGTATAAAGTGGCAAAATGTGTACTTGCTGTACAGAGCTGGAATCTATCAGCTTTCCAACAGTTCGCCAAAAAGAATGTATTTATGTATTATCTTGGACTGCTTCAGTGCAATCTCTTTTGAAAAACTGCTTTTTTAAGATACTGTTAAGTTGAGTGCCTCACTTGACTGTACTGTCTCTCTCTAGTCTCCTAGAGAATTTACTTCTGGTCTGCTCTTGAGCTTCTGTCTCCTACAAATTCCTCCTTTATATAGGTGTTTGTCTTCTCCCCTCTACCCTGTTTTTGTTTCTCCTTATATCAGCTACCAGTGGCGGATGTGTCTTTTTGTAATAATCTGTAGGGCTTGTTCATGTCCCTTTAATGAGATGTTACTCGCCTTTCCTGGGTTTATTTTATAGCCCACAGCAATATGTGATGTTAGTTTGTGGATATGGCTGTAAGTGTGCATTTGATTTCTAGACTAGCAAGTTAGAGTTGATTGCATGACTGCAGTATGATTGGAAAGTGCTGCCACTTGATGTCCGGTTTCTTCCCACCAGTTTTTATGGGTTGCTGCACTTGTCATTCAGTGACGCCCTTTTTACAGGGGCCGTAGAAGCAGCATGCTGCACAGCATGCAGAACTTGCACAGGTAGGGTGCCATTTAACTAAACCTTTATGGTGTATACCTCCTTCCAGTGGATGCCTGTCATCATATTACTATTGCCAAAACACTTCAGGCCTTTCTTAAGATTTACTGTGTCTGGGTTACATTTATCATTTTTTTTTACCCTTTGGTCTGTCTACTGCCCCAAGTGTATTCACAAAATGCCTAGCTCCAGTCTTTACTTACTGATGACTCAAAGGCATACACCTTTTTACGTATTTAGACAATTGTCTTATCTTTGCAGACTCAAGCTAATGTCCCTAGAACCTTTTTATGCCTAGCTATTGTTGCCCTAATTCTCCCAGATATCGGAGCCCATGGATTAGAATGGCTTTGTTATAGGCATGTGGCATAGGGCTGCTGCAAGCTGCCCCTGACCATACTATAGCCGTAGGCCAACCAACCAGGGGTGAATTTGTGATTTCCCATCCATTGGTCCAAGTTTTGTTTTAGTAGGCTTAAGGAAGAGCTCTGCTTCACATGGATGGAGAGTCTGCTTCACATGGATGGAGAGTCTGTTTAGGAGAAGTGGTAATCTCTGAGAGACGTACCTGTTCTCCAACATGTTTGTCACAGATGAGGTTTAGAGCCTTGGAGTGGGTAATTCTAGTGTTTGTTTTGTGAAAATATGTGGCCGATCCATCATGGCAGTCCTGTGGGAACACCGCTAGTAACGGGCCTCTTGGAGGTGGATTTCCCCCACTTTAACCTCATGTGTCCTATCCAGAAGTCATTTGGCCTATCTGTTATGTAAAAGGATTTGTCTCTAAATTTGTGAGTTTGTTCAGAATACCCAAATGAGGTCTTGTGTCAGATGCCTTTGCCAGGTCGAAGTAGGCAGTGTGCACTGTTTTGCCCTTGTCTGTGGCTCTAGTGACCTTCACAAAGAAGTTCACCAGGTTTAATAAGCATGCCTAACCTTGATGAAATTGATCTGTAATGGGTCCAGTGTTTGACGATTTCCTGTGTCTTTGGTTTGTCATGTCTACTGTAATTCTTGGCCTTACATACGAGACTAGTCAAACTTATGGTTTTGTAGTTCCGTGGGTCTGTTGATGATCCCCCTTTATGCAGAGGAATGACTTTTGCATTCCTTTGTTCCCTATTGGAAAAGCCTTTTCGGAGGCTGTGGTAGGTTCTAGGGGCGTGGCCAAGATGTCCACAGTGTAGCAGCATTTTTTTATCAGCTCTTTCAGGCCATTTTTGACAGGAATTTAAAAACACATCTATCCTAATTTTGGATTTTTTGTCAAACTAATTTTTTAGATTATATATTAGGTTAATATATAAAAAAAATTATAATTATTAAATTTTCCTGTCAAATAATACTAAGGAAACTTCAGAATCATAACAACATGAGCTGCAATAAAACTTAAGAATCATCTTTTAAAAAAGAACTTCAATTATTGTTAGAAATATATAGTAGTAATATGTATGCTTAGTGCATTCAAGGTTTAAAAGGGTTAATACATTTATTCTGTTCACACTGCATGACTCTGCAGAGCTATTAGAAACTTGAGACATTTCATTTCTGCTAATGTCATGAAACTTAAAGAGGTGTTTCATTTCTGTTTATGCCATGAGAAAATATGTAGCTGCTAGAAGCTTTGATAAAGAAAACAATGAATGCTTGAAAGCTAAAAACCATAGTCAGCACTACTTGTACCAAAGCTAGGTACACTTGAATCTAGACAAAATGTAACACATGTATTAGAACTGTACAATTGAAGAATTGAAAAGTCAAGGTGGGCTAAAAATAAGCCCAAGGCCAGGTTGTTTTTCTCAAAATGTTTTGCAAGACAGCAAATAATCTGACCATGTCAGCACCAAGTCTGGTAACATTTTCTGTAGTACACACAGAAAGCTGTGTCTGACTACGTCAGCAATAGAATAGTAACATTTTCTGTGCGACATGAAGAGAACTGTATAAGAATAACATACTGATCACCAAAAAGCCAGACAAATCCTGTACCTACATGCTTTGTCTCCTTGCTGCAAGTAATAAAGGGTGACTTGCTTGAACCTAACATGCATTGGTCTATGAAGTTTTTCCTTTTACAGATTGGTCCTTCAAGCTGGAACCCTCTCTTCACCTCGGATCAGATGGCCAGGTGGTTGAAACTGTACGGGGAAGAAACCAAATCAGTTCTTGCATGGAAAGTCCTCCGACTGAATTGTTCAAAAGAGGCCAGCCACTTTCTGATCTGTGACTGAAGGACGGGTCTCCGCGAATCTACTTTTTTTCTGTTTTCTGTTTTAGATCAGGGACTAGATGTGTATTGTTTTTGTCAGATTATATTTACAAGTCGGGGACAAAAAATATGACCGTCTTGTCATAGATCAGGAGAAACAGAATAAGTAGGCAGTCATTCTGAAGAGACTATAACAAAATCCGTGGTACCATGTTAAAAATTAAGAAGAGTTACGTAACAATGAAAGGGTAAAATAAAATGGGTAGTAATTGCACAAAAAGACCCCCAAACCCACCGTTAACGGAAGACGCAAAATATATGCAGTCGCAGCGCGCCGACAATATTGGATATTATTCAAAATGGGTTAATAAATACGAATTCGACGGAAAATTAGAGAAATCCTCACTTATCAAACTTAACAAACAGTTAAAAAATGATTCCAAAGGTCGGGTAAAAAAGTAACGACAATTAGGAATTCCTCGGGCACACAGGTGGCTGGAGGAAGTAAACCGTAGGGAACAAAGATTCAAAAGCAATGTTTTTAGATAGGGAGGATAATAACTTAGTAATAGCATCAGCACCTCCGCTTCCCTTACCAGAATATGAAGCAAGTGAACAGGTTAGTCCACCCCCACTATATCCTGTGGTCACTGAAGATAGAGATATTGTGAACTGACTAAAATCAGAGATCCCATCGGGACCAGGTCCCGAACAAAGGCAGGTAACTCGGAAGGCATCGAGTTATGGCACATAGTTAAGAATTCACGATCTATAGGAGAAGAAGAGGAAATATGCCCACTTACAGAAGTGCCGAATCCTCAGGCAGGTCAAGACCATCAGGTCCCAACTATCTTCGTGTATAGACCTTGGACTCCGGAAGATATCCAGAAATTCCCCATCCAAAAGTTAATTTTAGAAAATTCTCAGAAGATTTACAAGGAATGAGGTTAAGTTATAACCTAAATGGAGAAGAAATAGAAAAAGTAGTTAGACAAATTGTGGGGCCAGAATTGGTACATGATTAGGGCAAATGGAATCCCTGTGACGCTTGACAAAGACCCCTCCCCACATAGCAACGCAGAATTAGACACCAGAGTAAAAGGTCTTACAGACCGCATCTCTGAAAAATGGAAACCTAGGGCAGACTGGACTTGCATTAATCAATGCATCCAACAAGAAGGTGAAACAATTGACCGGTACTATGCCAGATTGTTAGAATGTTTTAATAACCACTGTGGAATGCAGGTTCCTGAAGATCAAACGCAAGATTCCCCGTATGAACAGCAGTTAAAGAATGCATTTTTAAAAGGCAGTAGCCCACCTATAAGCAGTTTTATTACGAAACACATGGTAGACCATCGTACAAGCAGGTTGCAATCATTACTTGAATATGCTAGGCATGCCGAAAGGCATTTTAATAGCAAAAAGAAAGCTCAAGTATTTTCTGTAGAAGATGGAGCAGAAGTTTATGTAGTACAGTCCGGGGGAAAAAGGGCAAGAAAAACGCACAGGGAAACAAACAATCTGATCAACGATCAGAGGACTTTGAAGGGCGAAAGAAAAGGGGAGAATGTTTTAAATGCAGTAAAAAGGGACATTTTGGTAAGGGATTGCAAGAAAAATAAGAAGGCAATAAGGGATTGCAAGAAAAATAAGAAGGCAACAACGGAAGACAAGGAGGGTGAGGACTGACTATATAGTATTCAAGAATCACTAGAAGGGGCTAGCAAATAAAGGACAAATGAGAATGTGATAGAGGGAGTAGAGGATGTGACAGAGAGAGTAGAGGAAGTGCAGGAAGTTAGTGACAATGAAGAAAATGAAATATTAGACCTAGCTTTATTGAGCTTGGAGCTCTATTTAGCAGACACAAAACCAGAAGTTACACTCGTAGAAGGGAGGGAAGTCAAATTTTTGTGCGACTCGGGGGCATCACGAACCCTGATACACCCCTCCAAACTGCCAGAAAACAGTCACCTGATTACATTGTACCACAAAAGGAGGGGGTGTATCCATATTCATCAAGGATACCCACACCTCCAGGCTGGTGGCAACTCACGAAGCATCAGAGACCATTCAGGTGCAATTAACCATAGGCAAAACTGCTCTACAGTTTGTAGCATGTTACAGGCCACCCTCTCAAATTCAGGAACCCCACACAGCCTTCCTGAAGACACTGGAGAGTATAAATGTCTCTCCAAACACCATCATATTGGGTGACTTCAACTACCCAAACATAGACTGGGAACATTACTCAAGCCCCAATACCCTAGCCCAAAGGTTCCTGGAGTTCATAAACTCAAATGCTATGGAACAACTTGTCACCGTTCCCACAAGAGGTGAAAATATACTAGACCTGATCATCACAAACATGGGGACAAAATGCTCCACACCGGAAGTATATTCCTCATTGTCATTGGTGAGATCAGACCATAAACTAATCTCACTGGAGATCCACATCCCGCCCCCACCCCCAACAAAAAAGACCACAGTGAAGAACTTCTCAAAAGCCAACTTCACACTTAAGACTGGTGTGGTATCCTTCAAGGCCCCTGAGCCATTGGAAACCACAACCCACGCTGCTGAATCCCTTACAAATGCTTTCTACGAGCACCTCCAGGATTGCATGGATCAAGCAATCCCAAATAAAATCAAGACCCTTTCCACCAAAGGCAAGCGCCCGATCTGGTGGACCCCAGCCATAAACAAACTTTACAACAAGAGGAGAAAGCTACTACAGGATAGAGCAAAATCCCTAAAAGGGAAGACATCTCTGATCAATACTAGTAAAAAACTACGATCACTCATAAAATCATCCAAGGCCAACTTTGAGAGAAAAATCGCCAAGGACTCGAAAGACGATCATAAGGCCTTCTTTAGCTATGTTAGAAATCTGGGTGGAAACTCCCAGATATGCTCAGAATTAGTCCAAAATGATACAAAAATCACTGAACCCACAGACATTGCAAACATACTGGCAGACAGGTTCATTGAAAATTTCTCCCCTCCCTCCCCCCCAAAAGGAGAAATATCTATCCCAGCAGAGTGTAGCCTCCCAATCATCTCAAATGCCCAGCTGAGAGCTGCTCTCTCTAAAGCTAAAAACACAGCATCAATGGGACCGGATGGTGTCCCCGGCTGTGTGCTACATGAACTCAATGAGGAACTAAACCCACACACAAGGCTGCTGTTTAATCTTAGCCTTACCACAGGATACGTACCCAAAGAGTGGCGTACGGCAACTGTGGTCCCACTCCACAAAGGCGGTGCTTCTACGGACCCTGGTAATTACCGCCCCATAAGCTTAACAAGCCTGGTCTGCAAAGCTATGGAGAGGATCATAATGGAACTCATAAATAAAGACATAGGGGACCTACAGACATTGGATCCTACCCAATTCGGCTTTGTCAAGGGCAGATCATGCCTCTTTAACTTGGTCGACTTTTTTGAAACAGTCACCAAGGCCATTGATGAGGGTAAGGCAGTTCACACAGCCTACCTTGACCTTGCAAAAGCTTTCGACACAGTACCCCACTCGGTATCATAGAAAAGCTCGCCAGCTTAAATGTAAACCCATATGTCACAAGATGGGTTGCAAATTGGCTCAAGGACAGAACCCACAGGGTTAGAGTTGCTGGTGCCATGTCAGACTCCAAGCCGGTCACAAGCGGTGTCCCACAGGGCTCAGTCCCGGGCCCCCTCTTGTTCGGCATCTACTTTTCAGAAGTGCAGGCAAACCTAGGAGGATTGTGGCTGACAAAGTTTGCAGATTACTGCAAACTGGGCGCCATAGTTGAAAATCCATCGACACAGATATCCTTCAGAGAGGTCTCATAGAAACGGATAACTGGTGCCAGAGCCATGGCCTTATGCTAAACGCCAAAAAATGTATAGTCATACCCTTTGGTAAAAACAAGGTAACCCCAAGTTACCACATAGGTGGCAATCCATTAAGCACAGAAGAGGTTATCAGGGACCTGGGGACCCAAGTTGACAGTAACCTTTCTTTTGACACTCACATTGCCAAAGTGGTTAGGAGGACCTTCTACATTGCCCACCTGATTATGAAGGGATTCACATCCAGATCAAGGGAGGTCATTATTCCCCTGTACTCTTCACTTATCAGACCAATGATTGAGTACAATGCCCCATTCGGAATGTATCTTACCCGACTCTTGCAACATTTGGAAAGACCCCAAAAGTTCCTCACCAAAAGGATAAAGGGGCTCAAAAATATGCCATATGCTGCCCGACTGAAGAAACTCCAGCTCTATTCAGTCGCATACCGTCTGCTCAGAGGTGACCTGTGCCTGACATACAAGGCCATGTCCAACCCGGAATTAATTGCCATGCTCCACCTAAAAAAATCCAAATCCACCAGAGCCACAAAAGCAAGAGACTTAAACCTCAACACTGATATAAATAGGACGTGCTGGAGGGACAGATTAATCACCCAGAGACTCCCTAGGCTGTGGAACAGAATCCCGGTCCATGTGAGACAGAGCACCTCGCTGGCTCTGTTCAAGAGGAATCTTGACCAGTGGATGGGAGATCGTAGGTTTACCCCGGGGATCATCTCTGTATCACTGCTGGACAGAGGCACGGCAAACTAATGGGTATAGTATTCTTCAACCGAAGGGGTGGTGAAAGCCACACAACTCTGGCTAGGCTTATAAATGCCCTAGGGCAGATAGCCTAGTATGAACCTATAAACCAATGAACATACTTGTCAATGCAGCTAATGGACAGCTGTATCGGGAGCCTCTCTCCCGTAACATTGCAATAACTGATCCAGTTTCAGGATTGATACAGAGAAGCAAAATTGTAGTTACTGCAAAATGCCCAGTAAACCTCTTGGGCAGAGATCTTATGCAGCTGTTTGGTATAGCAGTAGTCCCAACCATGCAGGGTATGGAAGCACAGCGACAAACTAACACACTTGTAGTGCAATAGGAGGGTGAAATGTTTTATTGGTACAGCCAGGACTTGGTTACGACTGGTCCAGGGACTGTGACCAAAGAATTGATGAATGTAGCCATCAGCAAGTTCCCCTCCCTTGACATTGACAAACACCTGTTGCACTGTACCCTGTATTGTTGCAACACACCAGGACCTGATGAGGATTATGAGCAAGAATTATTTAAGAATCATGCAAACAGATTGATATTGCGTAACCTGTACTGGGACACAGAAGGGAACAGTGTAGCCAGCTGTTCATTGCCCCAAGAATTCTTTGCACTTTATAAATCTAATCGATTACTACATGTTAGCTTAACCAAAAACAGAAATATAGAATGGGCAGACCTAGGAGAAAAAGTCACGAGATGGGAGAAACAGTCTATCAGGACAGGGAGTGCAAGTACAGAAATTGAATTGGATAACTCAAACAACCCAGCTGTGCACTTGCAGTTTAGCGAGGACAGCTGTTGGACACTCCTATTAAAGGAGTAAGAAAACGCCAACGCCTTACGAAACATACCAGAGACTCTCTGGTTAACAGGGAAATCAGATTTAGGACTTATTCGTACAGCAGGACCAGTTACTATCACGCCAAAGTCCGCATTCAGACCACAAAAAAGACAGTATCCCTTAAGAAAAGATGCAGAGGGGCAGGGATAAAAGCTATTATGGCAGCATTACTTAAAGGAGGGATACTAGTAGAATCTCCCGATTCACCATGTAACACACCCTATTTCCAGTCAAAAAGGCCAATGGAGAATGGCGTATGGTCCAGGATTTACAAGCCGTAAATGATGTGGTAATACCAAAGGCACCCACGGTGCCAGATCCACACACCCTGTTGAATGACTTAAAACCCAACAAAAGTATTTTTCTGTGGTAGACGTCAGCAACACATTCTTTTCAATACAGATACACCCTGATAGCCAGTATTGGTTTGCATTTACATTTCAGGGGAAAAGGTATACATATACGCGACTACCACAGGGATATTGTGAAAGTCCAACGATTTTCTCACAAGAAATGGCAAGCAACGTGACGGGATTCACCCCACCAAGAGGCAGTCAGATTTTACTTTATGTTGATGACATCTTGCTGGCGGCCCCCACCCAGCAGGATTGTAGAGAAGATACCGTAGCACTTTTACGATTTTTAGCCGCTGAGGGACATAAGGTAAACAACAACAAACTGCAGCTTTGGAAAAAACGGGTCAAATACCTAGGATATGTAATATCCAAGGAAGGTAGAACGTTAGATAAGGACAGAAAAGTAGCAATTTTGCAAGCACCAAGACCCACTACCAAGAAGGAAATGATGTCCTTCCTGGGTACGACTAATTTTTGCCAGAGCTGGATTCCAAACTATGCCTTGGAATCTGCACCTCTGACTGATCTTGTATATAAGAAGCCTATGGCAGCACAGGATTTGTTACAACGGACACCAGAGGCAGAATCTGCCTTCTGTAAACTAAAGCAGCTAATAGTGTCCTCATTAGTTCTGGGATTGCCAAACTATCATAAACCTTTTTTCCAAACTGTAGATTGTAAGCAAGGTTACATGACATTGCTGTTAACACAACAGCATGGGGATAAGCAATGCCCCATTGCTTACTACTCATCACAACTAGACCCAATGGCACGGTCCTTACTCCACTGTGTACAAGCAGTAGTTGCAGCTGCAATGGCAGTACAGGCTTCAGTCTCAGTAGTCTTGTTCCACCCTCTCACTTTGAGAGTACCCCATGCAGTCGCAATCATTTTACTACAAGAAAAGGTGGCATATCTTTCCCCTGCTAGGCATCTTTCCTGCATGACTATACTGTTGAGTCAACCTCGTATGACAATTGAATGATGCACTACTTTAAACCCTTCTACTCTGCTCCCAACCCCTGCAGACGGCACACCACACTGCTGCCTGCAGGTAATTGAGCAAAAGACACTACCTAGAAAAGATCTCACGGATGTCCCCTTGGATGATGCCGAGGTGACATACTATGTGGATGGCTCGTGCAAGAGGGGTCCTGCAGGTCAGAACCTAGTAGGATATGCAGTAGTCTCTGATACTGAGGTTGTAGAAGCAAAATCTTTACCACACAATTTATCTGCACAGGCAGCAGAATTAATTGCCCTGACACGGTCATGTACCTTGGCAAAGGGTAAATGTGTAAACATTTTTACTGATAGTCAGTACGCTTTTTCTACTGTACATGTTAAATCAGGGAATGATAACATCTACTGGCAAACCTATTTATTTTAGATCTTTTAGAATCTATTCAGTTACCTCAGAAAGTAGCCATTTGTAAATGCACAGCTCATACCAAGCAACAAGATAGAATTTCAAAAGGTAATGCAAGAGCTGATACAGCTACAAAACCAGCAGCTTCTGAAGTATTTCTTTTAGATGAGGAATTACAACCCTCTGAAACTTTAGATCTAGACATGTTAAAAACAATGCAGACACTTACTACGCAAGCTGAAAAACAACGATGGATAAAACGAGGAGCAATCCTCAAAGTGGCTGTACATCTCTAGAGAAGGAAAAACCGATACTACCCTCTAATTTGTTTCGCTATGCAGCATTGTTGAGCCTTGGGCAGTGCCATGTCTTAACATGGGGGATGGTACAGCTGGTGAACCAGGTGTTCACAACGTATGGATTTACAAACTACTCTAAAAAAAAATTTGTTTGATGCATCAGATTTGTAACAGACATCATGCACAGGGGGCGATAAAGCCCAAGGAGTTTCCCTACACCACCATATCCGTTTCATACTATTTGTATGGATTTCATAGAATTGAACAAATGTGAAAATAAGAAGTATTGTCTTGTCATTGTAGATCCAGATGGGTGGAAGTCTTTCCAACCAAAAATCCAGATGCAGCTACAGTGACAAAAGTACTTGTCAAGGAAATAATTTCTAGATTTGGCATTCCGGAAAGAATCTACAGTGACATTGGTACACACTTTGTAAATCAAACCATACAGCAGTTGAGTAAGTACTTTGGTATTTCTTTAAAAAATCATTGTGCATACCATCCGCAATCTGCAGGGCTAGTTGAAAGGCATAATGGTATACTAAAAAGCAAATTGAGAAAATTGATAGCTGAGACAGGAAAAACTTGGTTGTACTGTTTACCCCTGGCACTGTTGAGCATGATAACTGTCCCTACAGCAAAAGGATCGACTCCTTTTGAAAAACTATTTGGAAGGGCTTATTATACACCCCAGTGGAAACTTCTCATGTCATCAGACTAGGAAGCTGATTAGCTGAATGTATGAAAAAGTTGTTGAATTCTAAACATCTGTTGCAGTCAAATTCTGTTTTAGATAGAAAACAAACCGAAACATCAGTAGTGGCAGTGACGCCAGGAGGCTAGGTGTGGATTAAAACAGTGAAGCAAAAAAAGTGGGCATCGCCAAGGTGGGAAGGTCCCTACCAGGTGCTTCTTTCGACACCCACTGCAGTCAAGATAGCAGAACGAGCTTCGTGGATACACCTGACGCACTGCAAGCTGGTTAAGAACTTTGAGTTGGACAAAAATCTTACCTCTCCATCGGGGCCCTCAGCACAAAGTCTGGCTACAAAGTGGGGGGGGGTCAGATCAATAGGACTGATCCGTCTCAACCCCGGTGAAGAAACCATTGGTGCTGAAGGTCCTATTAGGGCAGAGAGTAAGAGCATGTGTCCAAAGTGAGGTAATGGAATCCAGTAAGATCCAAATACACCTACTTGGGAGAACCGGAGAAAGCGGAAATGCAGAACAACCATCTTTTTCTTGTGGCCATCCCTTTTCTCAGCCACACAAATTGAACTGAACAAGCGTGCAGAGTGGCACCCGAACTTTAACACTTACCAGGCAATCAAATATGTGTATGCTGGGACCTTCAATGTTTCGAATTGCTGGATTTGCACAGCTTTACCCAACCGCATATGGGGGGTTACTGTTAACTTCAGTTCCCCTAGGAGCCAACAAGACCTAGGAAAACCTTATTCATGATATCAGATGTCACATCACAAGATAAAGTAGCATTGCACTTGTCTGTTCGACAGAAGGGAACTGTGTGTTTTTACAAGAATGGTACAACCAAGGCGGGCTGGAGCTATTGCAATGTGACTGTTCCCTATCGATGCTACACTGAACCTGATAACATCAGATCCTATTGCAACACGAGCTATGATTCATTTGTTGAACTGATGCATAGGACAGTTGAAGTAAAACATAATGCTGACCTCTATAGACAACGGTCTATAATTGACAAAAAAATGTTTCATGCAGAGGAAGGGTATAGTAAAGTTACTACTAAAGTAGAAGATTGTTACTTTTTATATGTGGTAGAAAAGCATATAAATGGCTACTCTAGAATTGGTCCGGCAGTTGTTTTTTGGGGTACCTGGTTCCGGCCATACGACACACAGCAGTTTTACCTCCAGGCAAAATTCAGAATTTTCGAGAAATCAAGAAGCCTGTCAATCCAGTGGGGCAGATCAATGCACGCTGGAAAAACCATCATGCTGTGGGCTTAGGGAGCTATTAACTGTCACACATGGACTTGAGTGATACTGTTATATCATGGGCAGGTGTACTGCCAGCATATGGACCAACAAAATCAGTCTGGGAACTGAGAAAATTGTCTAAGCTTCTCGAAATAATGAGCAATGCAACCTTTTCTGCCCTAGAATTGGTGACTGATGAACTGACTGCCATGAGAACAGTGGTACTTCAAAATCGCATGGGTCTTGACTTCACCCTAGCGGTGAGAGGAGGTACATGTGCTTTGATCCAGGAGGAGTGCTGTTCGTATATTCCTGACCACAAAGACGAGATAGACAACCATCTTGAGGTAATTCAGCAGGTGTTGGCCATGACCAAACCAGGATCAAATCCATTGATGGACTTTTTCCAGAAATTGTTCGGGGGTTGGGGCAGCATCCTGGTGAACATTCTGATTGTCATCTGTGTAGGGATAATCCTACTGGTGGTATGTGTGTGCTGCTGCATCCCCTGCATAAAAAGACTGATTAAAAATTTTGTAGACATTTCTGTTTCAGAAACCTTGTACCAAGATGCTGAACTTGAAGAATTACTGAAAAACTGACAGACTCTCTTAACTGCAAATCCTGAGTAGGAAGAGGTTAGGGGAAGAAAAAAAAAACTGTTTATGCTTATCTTGAAAGTAGAATAAGTATTAAAAGGGGGGAAATGTTAGAAATATATAGTAGTAATATGCATGCTTAGTGCATTCAAGGTTTAAAAGGGTTAATACATTTATTCTGTTCACACTGCATGAATCTGCACAGCTATTAGAAACTTAACAAGAGACATTTCATTTCTGCTAATGTCATGAAACTTAACAAAAGAGATATTTCATTTCTGTTTATGCCATTAGAAGATATGCAGCTGCTAGAAGCTTTGATAAAGAAAACAATGAATGCTTGAAAGCTGAAAACCGTAGTCAGCACTGCTAGTACCAAAGCTAGAAATGTACCTTGAATCTAGACAAAATGTAGCACATGTATTAGAACTGTACAATTGAAGAATTGAAAAGTCAAGGTGGGCTAAAATAAGCCCAAGGCCAGGTTGTTTTTCTCAAAATGTTTTGCAAGACAGCAAATAATCTGACCATGTCAGCAATAAGTCTGGTAACATTTTCTGTAGAACATACAGAAAGCTGTGTCTAATTACGTCAGCAATAGAATAGTAACATTTTCTGTGTGACATGAAGAGAACTGTATAAGAATAACATACTGATCACCAAAAAGCCAGACAAATCCTGTACCTACATGCTTTGTCTCCTTGCTGCAAGTAATAAAGGGTGCCTTGCTTGAACCTAACGTGCATTGGTGTTTGAAGATTTTCCTTTTACAGTCATTAATAACTAACCTACAAGAATGTTCATCAAAGCTAGATAAAATGGATATGAAAATAGACAACTTAAGGAGAAATGTATTCAACAAATGGATCTTATTCATGATGACCTTACCCAGCAGAAAAAGCAGATATCTGGAATAGAAACAGCTTAAATGACATAGACAACAGAACCCAAGAAAATGAGCATAATATTGCATTTTTATTAAAACAGAACACCCCTCTTCAATCAAAAGTGGATCATCTTCAAAGTAGATCATGAAGAAATAACATAAGAATATTTGGCTTACCTGACAACATAGAAGGAACGGATATGGTGAAATTCCTCTCTTCCTGGATTCCTGAAGTTCCTTGGTAACTGCTAAAAATAACAAAACTAGTATTACCAAGTGTGATATTGTGAAATTTCTCTCTACCCATGACAAAGAGATGGTATTAAAGACAGCTTGGGCAAAATCACCAATCAAAATAAAAGATTAGTCATTATCAAATCTAATGATTATTTCTCCAGCTGTGATCTCAAAAAGAAAGATCTTTTTGCCTTTACTCAGAGAACTTTAAGAAAAATCAGTAAAAGCACATTTGCTGTTCCCTGCAAAACTAAAAATCTTTCATCAAAGTGGGAATAAAATATTTGAAGATGTAGACTCTTGTTATATCCTAAAATTAAAAGCAACAAAATTTATAGAAAAAATAGACTACATGGAATGGGCAAATACTAGCCTTAAGATAATAGCAGACAACACCACATGGAAAACCTTTGATCCTAAAAAGAAGCTTAAAAATAACTTGTATTCAACTATTCATAAGTAACTGCTATTGAAAAAACAGAGGTCACTTAAACCTTTTAACATAGTATTTGACCCTATAAGTTGGGATAAAGGAAACTGGATTTCCAGGTGAGCCTTTTAACTTAGTTGTTATATTGTTAGTTTGTTACTTTTCTGCCAATAGATTTTGCTTAATGGTAGTTGGCGATGTGGTGCTTTGCTGAATGGAGGAGTTCATTAATTTAGGGATGTTTGTCTGGTTGCTTTGCTGTTGGGATTGTAGAGCTGGTTAGTTTGTTTTGTTTTTTGTTGGGGTGGTTTTGGTGCTTATGCAGATTGACTGTTAACTGAAGCATCGCATTTGAATCCATGACAAACTGGCAAAGTCTTGAGCCAAACAAGTGCACAAAACACTTAAGAAAATGTACCGTTAGTTTCCCACTAGAATCTGTTCACTTCATCTTTGAAAAACAGCTAGAGGAATGCATCCAATAACTCCAGTATACGTGGAATGCATCCAATAACTCCAATATATGGGAAACAGCCAGGACTCTCCTATTGACGTATTAAATGACATTTGACCTTGGTCTACAGTAAAATACGTTGCTTTAGAATCTTGAAACGAAGCAATGTAATCTGCATGGCTTTTATCAAGAAATACTCCTGAGAAATAACAACAAATGTTTTGTTGTACTCTTAGCGTAGGTAGCAAGCTGCATTTATAGTTTTAACTCCTAACCTAGGATGCAGATAGAGGCTCTGCACTTACAGTTCATTTCCTGACACAGTCTTTCCAGCTGATAAGGTGTGGAGCTTCTACTTTGAACTGAGTGGAACACATTAGCTTTACAACAGTGGCACAATTTAGGCTGAGATGTTCCTTTAATTATTCTTGAAAAACGTCCGTGTTAAATTCTTTAGTTTGTTTTTTTATTCTCTATTAACTACTAGACTATAGTATATTTTTGCTAACCCACTGAACATTTTTCAAGAAATGAAAATTGAAAATAAATAATGCAGAGCATGCAATGCCACTCTCTGCCACATGATGGCAGCAGCAGCCCACAGCTTTTATTATGTAGCTATTGCTGTCCCAGACAAACCTATTCCAGTTTTTCAGGAAGTGATAACTCAACATGGCCTTTTTTTAGGGAACAGTTTTGTTGGTTCTTTGTAATATTTTACACTTTTGACTTGCCTTTCTTCAGGCATAAATAAGAAATTCTTTAAACAGTATGCCAGTTAAACACAAACAATTTCTTAACTGCTGAAAAATTGCCAAAAGCCGAAACTTCGGAAAAAAGCCGGTTTATTTTTAAACGTTACAATAAAATACGTTTTTCGTCTCACCTAAATGTGGGACTTCTTCAGAAACAAACAATTCAAAATTTCAAAGGCTTGTATTTATACATCCTTTATTTGGCGCCAAAAATTTAAATGCCATTTATTATAGTTTAAAGGGACATGCCTTCCCATAAATACTTTCCTTAATGAAATGAAAGACTTGTTCCCTTACTGCTTAAAAACTCATACAGCACATATTCCTCTCCACTAACATATAAAACATCAAATACATTTGTTATGAAACATCAATTACGTTTACTATGATTGTGCAGCTTTACTTTTTTTTAAGCAAGTCTTTCATTTCTGAAGTCGTCCCACATTTAGGTGAGACGAAAAATGTGTTTTATTGTAATGTTTAAAAATAAACAGTCTTTTTTCCGAAGTTTCGGCTTTTGGCAATTTTTCAGTAGTTTGGTGTTTATTGTGGGTTGTTCACAAACAATTTCTTGTTTTAGAATGAGTAAACTGAAATGACACTACCAGTATATTAATATTGTCTTTAATGTAATTCTTTCTTTTGTTTAATTTCTTGTTTTTACTGTAGGGGTTGGCCGTCTTTTAATGTTCTGAGTAAGGTGCATTACTTATTGTCATTGACTCCCACCAGCCCTTTCTCCCCAATTTCACCCTCCAGGTACCCTGCTATATCATCTATTTTTACCTCCGACATTTCCTAATCCATGTTCTCTCTCTGTCTCTCTCTCGTTTATAACCCCCCCTACCTTGCAGATTCATATTGCAATTATTTAATCTATAAACAAATTTGTTTTTTTACTATTTTGTCTGTTGCTGTAGCCTTCAGTATATTCATTACAGATACTTTACCTCTTTCTCATCAGGAAAACTCCAGCCCACTCAGGCCCACTTCTGGCACATAAGAATACACAATCTACTGAATGATACCAGCAGTAAACTCACTCCAACTATGAGGAAGCTATTTCGATTGCAACCCATACTTAGAAGTCACCAGCCCCAGGATCGCCTCAACTAAGCCCTTAATTACAGAACTCTATCACCTTTCATATCAGAAATACAATTGCTTACCTTAATGTATGCAGTCTTAACAATAACAGTCTTGAAGCATGCTTGGTAACAGAAAGTCCCCATATTCTTGCTATGTTCAAAACCTGGTTGAAGGATGATTGCTATCCCTCTTTTTTTTATACAGTATGACTACTAGGTACATGTTCTGATAATTTATAATAAAAATGTGATTTTGTTGATTTGTAGGACTTCTCAAATACTAATTGAAATAAGTTAGTGAATATTATAAGTTAGTGAATATTAAAAGTAAGCAAGGGAAATGGAGCATTATAATGCTTTTACAGACTTACCATGATAATAGGAGAGAACATAAGAAAGGTTGTAAAGGTTCTTGAAATATATATTGTGAAGGGTGATACACAGGGAACAAGGATTGACAGCCGAGCACATTAACATGAGGTTTAATGTTTGGTTGGTGCTGGTCACTACATTATATGTTTCATTCTCTCTTAATCCTGTAGGGTTATTCTGAGGTGATAAGTTCAGAATATTAAATGTTATGTCTGGCATGCCCACATTGCATTTGTTTTGATGCATTGGATATTGACTTGGCAATTGTTTTGAGTGTACTATGCATCATGGTAGTTCCATCATATCTTGTAGTCAATGGTACCTTTTCCTCAATACACCTTTAATGCAAGCAAATACATATTGGAATAAGCACACAAGCAAATCACGCACACATTCTTATGCATATATACACACACAAGCATTCTCTTGTATGCACATAAGCACGCACATACATTCACACACAGATTACAGTTTCTGTTCCTATCACAAAGTTATTTGCCTTTTTATTTTGAATTTCCAACACAATTCCTATATTAGCTGAACTATTTTTGAGACACAGAGGGCATTAGGATAAGAATTTCACATAAATCCTCATTATTATGCAATATATATTTTTTGAAGAAAGGTTTCAATCTTAAGGGTTTTACAAAATCTAGGTTCATAACTACTTATTCTCATAAACTTACTAATTCCTATTAGGGTAAGAATGGAATGGAAAAGAGCTGAACAGAATTTTTTACAGTACTTCATGAATAGGCATACCCTTTATGTAAAACAGATTATGCTATATGGGAAATTGACAAAAATCAATGCATTTGAGGAGACATTAGATAACTACTATGATAGTAGTACTCTCTAGACAGACTGTATAAATTGTTACATACCTCTATATTCTCTTATGATAATGATTACATTATTAGTTTAGTAAACAATGTTTAAGCCTTTAGCCAATAGTTAATATTAAGCTTATATGCTCTTCAAGTAATATACAATGGGATACAGAGTCTATTTTCTTGGTCAATTTGACTTTAGCTAATCATAGGTGGGAACTTTTCTAAATCTCACCTAAATGCATCTGTTTCTAACTGGTAAATTGTATAAAATTGCTACAGCTACTGTTATATATTTATTTGCTAATTTTGAATAATAAACCTTAGTGTTCTGTTTAAAATGTATTGTTGATATAACTGTTAAAGTAAACTAACATTCCTTCACTAACTTTGGAATTGAAGAAAGAACTTTACAATGAATAAGTACAGAAATATTTAAAGACTTGCATCAAATCTATTGCAGCATTTGATAGTTGTAATAATGATACTTCAGCTGGAATTACTCAGAAATTTTGGGACTACGAACTCAAAATAGCTTTATAAGCTGTAAAATTATTTATAAAGATTATTCAAACTCATCTCTTTACATTCAAATATAGTAAATTATTATGATTATTTGCATTATCTAGAATATATATTATACATTTTATTAAAAAAAATTCTACACTTTCTAGGTCTGATATAATTTAGAAATAATAGAAATGTGGTGTAATGTCATATACTTTAATTTTGAATAATAACTATAAACACAAAAGTAGTAAATGATAGTTAAAGTTATAAAAATGTTTAATGTATAAAAGATTATCAATGTTTCATTGTTTAAAATGTATTTACAATGTGGTCAGTAATTAGATTTTTTAGAAAATCTTTTCATTGATAACTAGAGTTTTTCTTTTTAAAAGAGGTACTAATAATTGTTTTATCTTTACACATATAAAATTGAGACAGAAACATGACATTTTCTGAGTTTGAAGAATAATTTCGTTTTCTAAGACAGAAGCTGGTTAGATGTTGCTACTAGTTTGCGGATTAATTTAGGTGATACTATGTCAACTAAATCAGGAGTTTTAACTGGGTTGTAAATTATAAGTTTGGTTATAACAAAAGTTTTTTAATTGTTTTATTAATGTTCACCTTTTAATATGAATAGAAAATTTTAGTCAAAATTATCTGAATAGTAATGTATATAATATAGTAAAATAGTAATTTTTGTTCCAACCAACTGGAAAATTTCATATAGTATTCCTAATAGTTGTTATAAGGGTAATATCTTTTACATACAACACATTGATATACTTTTTATTACTGACATCTTACAATCAACATTAATGGATTGAATAATCCAAGTAAGAGAGGAAATTATTTAAATACCTTAAGTTACATAAATCGCAACTAATATTTCTACAAGAAACCCATTTATCTGTAGATATATCTAAACTTAATAATAAATCCTACTCTGTTTTGGTTAGTTCAGAACACTTTCCAAAAGAAGAGAAGAGTGACTGTTATTTGGAATAACTCAATACCCTTGCCTAAAATAATTGGCACAAGGATAATTAAAAGAATGTTTTGTGCTATAATTATAGAATTAAATAAAAGCATTAGTCAATATTTACTGGATTCCAGGTATAGGAACTAATACAGTTAGACAACATTTTGGACCAAATTGTTCATTTTGCAAAAGGAAACATAATACTAACAGGAGACTTTAACTGTGTTCTTGATACTAATGAGACTACTAATAAAGGTAAAAGGAAAATGTCAGCACCTGCAAAAAAGTTAAAGGATTTCATTGACCTACTTTTACTAAAATACATTAATAATTTCGCTGAACAAAATTTATTTTACACCTTTTTTCACATAAGCATAACTCGCACTCTAGATAGAGTTTTGGTTTCTAAAGATTTAAGACTCCCTAATTAAAACAAAAGTAATATCCTGTCCTTTTTCTGACCAGAACTCTCTAACTTTTGATTTACTTATTAATAACTATAGTATTCATATCGAGATGATACTTGCATAAATTACAAAGTTAGAAGAATTTAAAGAGTTTATATCATTAGAAATTCAAAACTTAACACCAGTAATCTATCAAATATATATTTGGGATGCTTTAAAAGCATATTTATATGGGAAAGTTATAAGTTGGTATCAAACTAAAAGGAAAGTATGGGACAAAGAACTTAGTGATTTACAACTGTGATAATTTTAAAGCTTAATCAAAACATAGGCGAAGATATAACTGACAAATACATTCTTTAAATAGTAAATATTTAGAAATTTTAAACCACAAAACAAAAAAATATTAGAAAAGTTTAAATTAATAAACTTCACAACAAATCCTAAATCACTGAAGTCGCTAGCAAACTAAACTAAAATACTAAACAAAATCATATCAATGAAATGTATTCACCCCAAAAACAAAACTGTTTTAAACTTGCATGACATTTTATCTGAATTTAGGGAGTTTTTTTAATATTCATAAAAACTCTAATAGTCTTGATCCAAAGGAAGATTTTAAAGCCTTTATTAATAAATATGCTGACAAAAGATTATCTATAGAACAAAAAAATGCTATTGATAAACCTGTAGCTTTTAAAGACCTTCAGACACAAATTTAAACATAGTAGGGCTTCAGGTAACGATGGTATGATGCCAGAAATATATAAAATATTACTTAAGCTTTATATTTGCTACATGAAGTTTTCAATATCTCAAAAACTTTTAACAAAATCCCACCCTCTTGGAAATGCACTTTTTTTGTAATATCTCCCATACTTAAACCTAATAAAGATCCCACCAAATGTTCTTCATATAAACCCATTTCTTTACTCAATATAGATTACAAAATGTTCATGTCCATATTCCCAGATTAAAATATATTTTACCAAATTTGATAGATGAAGACCAAACAGGATTTATAGTAAATAGGAATTCTTATGATAACATTAAAAGAACATTAATTTTAATTGAATTGGTCAAACATTTAAATAAAAAAATCTAACCTTAATTAGCTTAGACATTAACAGTGCATTTGATGCACTTAATTGGGACTACGTATTTACCCTTTTAGTAGAATTAAACTTCTCCCATAATTTTATAAATCTAATTTCTCAGCTTTATAAAGGTAGTTTAGCCTACATTAAAATTAGTACTAGTATTTCTCAAAGCATACCAATAATTAAGGGTACTAAACAAGTACCCTCATAGGGAGGGTGGCCTAATGGTTAAGGTGTTTGCCTTGCAATAACAAGGTGCAGGGTTTGAGTCTCACAAGGGATAATTGGCTAGGCTTAAAATGGCTCGCAAGGGCAGTTAGCTTAGTACTAACCTATGAACCTATGCCCCCCTATCCCCTTATTATTCACTTTAATTATGGAACCATGGGCAAATTTAAAATTAATCAGACGGGTTTATGATATAGTAGGTTACAACTTAAATTCTAAGTTATCTTCTAAAATACAAATGTTTGCCGATGTCATTCTTCTAACCCTTGCTGATGAAAAACCCCATATGAATTTCTTTCATATAAAATCTGGTTTAACCTTTAACAATAATAAAACACAAATTATTTTAATTGGACCAAAGCAATTCAATTTTCAAGATAAATGTAAAAACTATTTAGCACAATCTGATCAATTTCATCTAGGTATTGTAATAGCCAGAAATCTTAGACATCACACAAATTAATTATAATAAAAGCTTAACAATACAAGATTTTATTAAACAATGGAATAAAATTACATTTTCCATGGGTGAGAGACTTACTGTTATTAAAATGATTTCACTTCCCAGAATACTTTATATTCAATCTATTTATAGCGACCACATCTCTCTTCCCCTGTACCGGTCTCACAGTAGGGCTGCTTGACTCGCCTCCCGTACTCCACTCCAGATTTTCCCTCACTGCCTCTAAAATACAAGGACTACCTCCTGTAAAACCCCAGATGTTTCCCTGGGTATTTATTTGCCTGCTAACCTGGGCCTTATAGCAAGAACTACTGAGAGGACTCCCCAATACAATATTTTGTGAATGTATGTACCGTTAAACTAAAGTATTGTGATTACCTCATACTACCTATATATGCGGACTTGCCCTTCCATCTGAGCGCCTCAGCAGCCTACCGCAGACCGCTTACTACTCTCTCCCTTCCAGTCCCTAGTCTGAGGATAATTCTTATTCCCACAAAAAGAAACTAGCTCATCTTTTCTGCCTGCTATCTTCCTATACCACTAGGTGGCAGCACCTACCAACAAAACGCCTGTACTATATTAATCTCTTATGGCTTGTGTACTTTCAAACTGACTATATTTTTTATATCCTACTATCTCTATTTCTCTGAAACTGGTAATAAACCATTCCCTCCCCCAAAACAATCACCAACATTTAGAATAGTTTTATTTCACTACTTCTTTCTTACAGTATTCATCACTTTACCTGCTTACCTTACTTTTGCAAGGCAGTTGCTGATACTTTTTCTGCTGTATTCTCTCCCCTTTTGCTCTATCCCACTCTGTTCGCCCTATGGGCTCACTCTGCTCCCCTACCCCCAATTCCCACCCACCCCCACAGGAACTACATTTATACATAGCTAGCCTCTCCCTTACATACCCAACAACCAATCCATATCCCTCTCGCCCCACAATTACTCAAACATACCACACCAACAAATCCAACCAATTACCACCTCTCCTTAATAATGAAGACATACCTCCTGCAAATGTCACTACTGTCTTTCTTAATATGTGCCTATCACACTACATCTCACAACTACCCAGAACAGGATAATTTCCCACAACCCCATAAAGCTACTGCCAATGTATCTCCCAGCCTACCTCCTTACTCACTAACAATTAACCCCAGCTTATACAATACTACTGCTGTAAGCTATAGCCATATTAGGCTCTTTACCTCTTACTCCAAATCAACAGCAACTCAAAAATACTGTACCATACTAGATAAACTAGCAAAATTAATCCATAATGTCCATTACCTACTCCTGAGTGCTGGAGATATCCACCCAAACCCAGGACCTAACAATACAAGTCCTCTCACCAATTCACATCACCTTCCCAAGACGACTCAACTTCACTCCAGACCGTTAAACAGTCTACTCCTCCTAAACCTAAATTAAGCATAAATAAAACACCTGAACTACACACTCTAATCTCTCAATACTCCCCTGAATATAGTCAGTATAACAGAAACATGGCTAAAACCATCTACGCAAGATACTGAGATCCTACTACCAGGATATAGTATACTTGGGCAAGGCAGACTAGGTAAAAAGGGTGGAGGCATTGCCCTGATTTACAAAAACAGTTTATCCATAACTAAACTCGAGGCAACTACACCCCCTTTAGAAAAGATGAAATTCTCTTAGCAAAGCTTAAAATAAGTAACAGAAAAGCCATCAACCTAGTAACAGGATGTATCCCACCAGGCAATAACATCCCTATCATGGAGACATTCTTTCAATGGAGACATTCTTTCAATGGTTATCTCAATCCATGCCTCAAGAAACAATTGTATTAGGTGACATTTTAATATAGACTGGCTCGCATGCTCTGCTCAAGTACCCACTAACCATATCAATCTTCATACCTTATCTCAAGTAGTCAAACAGCCCACCAGAAGAGTTAAGAACAATAAAAAAAGAGAGCCTATTAGACTGGATCTTGCTAAATAAAATACCCTGCTCCTACATAGCCGGAACCCTCTACTTTCTTACTTAAATACAACTCCCATCACCCCCAAAGTCCTATGCTTCAAACAATTAGAAACAAAACACTCTTTAACCCCAATCACTTCACTTCAGACAAGAACTAAAGCTCTATAATTCGTCTGACCTTTATTACCTACCCTTAGATGAAGCTGTTCAACACTTCAACTCCACCTTCTTAGATATATTAAACAGAAACGCCCCTGCAAGAACTACTAGAGTAAAGTCAAAACCAGTCCCATGGTTAACTAGGGAAACTAGGCAAAAATAGCTGAAAGAAATGGAGCCTGGGCAACCTGGAGGTCCAAATCACCCCACTCCCCAACATCAGGTTTAACAAAAGACAACATAGCGGAATCATTCAATACATTCTTTACTGAAACCGTACAAGCTCTAGCCCAACAATATCTCACTGTCACTACAACAGGTGTCCCCACCCCTACTAACTATGCCCACTTTTAAAACTGCAACTCACCCCAACCTCCTACATAAGAAAACTACTATCCCAGCTGAAACCCACAACACTAGGAATAGATTCCCTCCCCAATGAATTTCTAAAACTGGCAGCAGCAGAAATAGCTGTACCAGTTTCTATACTAATCACTAGATCAATTACTGAAGCTACAGTGCCCGATTTGGAAAACTGCCTATATCATACCTCTTCACAAAGGAGGCACTTCCTATGACCTATCTAATTACCGACCAATCACTATCATACCTCTTCACAAAGGAGGCACTTCCTATGACATATCTAGCTACCGACCAATCACTATCTAACTACCGACCAATCACTTTTCTATCTCCACTAGCTAAAATATTAGAAAAATGCATCCACCATCAACTTATGTCCCATCTTATAAATCAGGAACTCGTATCTCCGTCTCAACATGGTTTCCGTCCAGGTCATAGTACCACCACAGCTCTGTTAGCATTCACAGACACCATAAACCATAACAGGAGCAATGGTAAACTTAGGTCTAAGAAAAGGGCAGAAGTATCAAAAGCCTTTGATATGGTTAGCCATGGCAAACTCATTTGCCACCTCAAAAACCTAGGATTAGACAACCAATCAGTCTCCTGGTTCGACAACTATCTTAAGGACAGGCAACAAGCAGTACAGTGGAACAATAGCTTGTCTCCACTTTATCAGTCACTCTTGGGGTACCTCAGGGATCAATACTGGGTCCCTTGATATTCTCAATTTTCACAAGCAATCTCCACTCGGTGGCAAACAGCACTAGCCTTATCCAATACGCAGATGATTCCACTATAATATGCAGTGCCTCTACCCTGCAAGAACTACACAATAAAACCCAGGATAATTTCCACTCAGTTGAAAACTGGCTTACTGACAATGACCTCATTCTTAACCCCAAAAAGACCAAGATCTGCTATTTCACCCCTCAAAATACCACCCTTACTGCCACTTTCAATATTCACTCTAAAAATGGTACACTTATCACACCTGAATCTCACACAAAACTACTAGGCGTTACCATTTATAAGTTAAAATTTGATATCCACATTACCTAGCTTTCTGTGTTTTTAATAGCTAGATTAGTCTCTACAAACACAAATCCTACTTGACCCATACTGCTAGGACCACAATTGCTTGCACACACTTGCTCTCAACATTACTTTATGCATCCCCAAAGCCTAACAAATCTATCCAAATAAGAAACCAGCAAACTAGCAACCTGCTATAATCAAATAGCCAAATTTGCTAATAACTCATCTTTTAGAACCCATCACTGTTGTAACCTAAAACAATTGGACTGGCTTGAACTGCCAAATTTATTAATCTACAATCAACTTATTACTTATAAGCTCCTCTCCAACCCAAGTAAAACACCAGCTTTAAGCAACCTAATTCAACAGTATTCCTGTCCTAGGCAAATCTGCTCCACAGATAAGTTACTATTAACAGTTACTAGATCACACAACCATGCCGGTGACTCCCTCTACTCATCTTACATATCCAAAATTTGGAACTCCCTGCCTCCTTCCATTACCCTGGAATCTTCTCTATCCAAATTTAAGAAATCTATCAAAAGCCATCTCTGCAACAAATGGTTATGTCCCTGCTCCACACCTGACTTAACTTCAATCCTACTCCACTCCTGCTATAACTCTTGCCTCAGCTACAGCGTCTTCTGCGTGGAGACATGCGTGAATGGGAGTACCTTCGTTGAAGGTTGTGCGTCAGGCCTGGCAAGCCGGTACGTAAAAAATCAACTGCCAATCATTAGCAGACCGGAGTTCCGCTGTGGCGACCCCTAACCGGGAAAAGCCGAAAGACACAAATTGTTAGTACATGTATTGATCATTATATATGTCTTTGTAAGAAATTAATAATGTATGCTCATCTATATTGTCTGGTTGAATATACTAGAAACATGTAAAATATATTGTTTGTATGTCTTACATATGTGTTTCTTTGAAGCTTTCTCCCCGGGCCTCCACTGAAAATGGACATGTATCCAGTTGGACTATCCCAGTTAAATGTAAAAAAAATAAACAAAATTATTCAGTCTCTTCCGTGATTAAAACTGTATATCTTTTAATAGATATTAAATATCAAGCTAAATGGAAAAATATTAATATAAATTTTAATGATGGACAAGTTTAAATAATATTACTTCACAAAAATTATCATTTATAAATGACACCTCTATTTGTATTCTGAAAGATCAGTTCTCTATTTTGTCTACTCAGAATTTTAAAAGTAATTATTTAACACTCTTATTAAAATCCTTTAAAATTGTTATACTTAAACATAATATATATATATAAAGACTGCTTTTTCCCGTAGCCTACACACAAGGAATTCTTTTTACTTCTAATTCTATAAAAATGCCCGCTTTTCAACAGAAAAAAATAACTTTTTGGTACCAGATATCTAACAATGAAGTGAAATCAATTATTACTCTCAATACTGAATTTGATTTTGATTCCTTTTTTGGCTAGATTTGCAAGAAGAACTTTTTGGTACCAGATGATATCTAACAATGAAGTGAAATCAATTAATACTCTCAATACTGAATTTGATTTTGATTCCTTTTTTGGCTAGATTTGCAAGAAGAAAGGAAATTTATTTTAAGTAATATTGAATTAATGTCTTCAACAGCAAAGAAAGTAATACCTTATTTAATACAATATATAATTTTATCAATTCGGAGTATTTCTCCAAATACTAACAAATTTTATATATGTGTTTGTATATGTGTGTGTGTGTATGCATATATGTCTGACTTGCATGTCTTCCCTGACAGTTATTGGCATTATTTCTAGTCCATTAATGGCCAACTTCCTATAGATAAAGATAAAATTGATGATTTTAACTACTTCACTCAAATGGAAAATATTTACATGGAAATATTTTGAATAGATCTTTTATAACTAAGATTTTAAAAATCTACTTAATGAAATTTGTTGTTTGGAAAAACTGACAAATGTAGATGTTCTAGGAATACTTCTACCTATAGTAGTTTGAACAAAGTTTATGAATTGTTACAAAAATAATTTCACAGCAAATTTTGTATATATATTATTTAAGCTGATATTTAAGTGTTATGGTGAACAATTCTGTATATAGTTAAATTTTGTTTATTTTTGAGAATACAAAATTAATCTAAAATGGTTCATTCCTTATTTGTTGATTGTATCTTCATCAGTACTTCTAATTGTTAAAAAAAAAAGGTTCTAGTTGACCTGAACGGTCATGTTTCAAGCTATTTAGGTCATCCTGGAACATTTTCAGGACCCGTTGTGTTTAGCTTTGGAGAGAGCAATGAAGACCTGTCCTTTAGTGATAGTTTGGGGGCAAAATGGTAGAGGTTATTCCCTAGGGGGTAATCGGGGTGATTACAATTTCACCTCTTTATTGGCCAGCAAATTTGATAGATCCTCCAGTTCCGTATAGGGAGTTACATTTACTATTAGTTCAGCAAACTGTTGGCTTTTCCAATGCATTTTTCAGTTATGTATGCAACATTGTGGTTATCCACAGCCTGAAAGGCTATTTTTGCCTCAAAGTTGGCTTTGGTGGACTTTATTAGTCCCGAGTTTCTTGTTGAGACCGAAAAGGGATTTTTTTTGCCTTTGGCCTTAGCCCTTCCTGTTTTTGGACAGGATTTTTTTTTCTTTTGTTGTATCTCCTGTTTATACTGGAGGTTCCACTAATGGGAACTTGTTTATAGAGTTCAGTTTGATACTACTGTTTTTAAGCAGTTATTTAGATACTTGCATAGGGATTTGGTAAACACTTTTGCATAGGCTACCGTATTCTTTTAGTTTGGGGAGGCTTGGAATTTGGCTATACCATTGCTTAATAGGAAGTAGTTAGCAGTGAAAGACTTTGTAAAGGTTCTGCGTTTTGCCGGGACTATAGGCTTTTTATTTATTTCAAGGTTGACTGCTTTGTGATCTGATCTGACCAGTGAGGACTTTGCATGGGGAGCAACATTTCCTCACCAGATCCAATGTGTTTGCATTCCTAGTAGGCGTATAGACTAGTTGTTCCTGGGTGTTTGTATTGACAAAATCTGGAATATCTGAGCCTGTATGTTAGTGGTTGTGTATGTATTCCATTTTATGGTAGGATAGTTGAACTCGCCCATGAATAAGGAGTTTGGCTGAATGCTGAGTGACTCAAGGGCATGGTATGGATATCTGGAGTCATATATGTGGACCTGTAACTTATGATATGGTATGGGACTTTCCTTTTATGTGGATTGATACCCCTCCACCTCTTGTGCAGTAGCTGGATTAAGTGTATTGAAGGTGGTATAGCCTTGCAGTGCTGGGGTGCCTTCCACAGCCTTAAACTATGTCTTATTAGCTGCACAGGCATCAGCATTCCCAAGGGTGGGGAGTACTTCCAGGGAGTGGAGCTTCTTGTTGAGATTCCTAGCAACTGAGCAGTAATGCATTTAATTTATCTTGAGTAAAATTTGCTATGGCAGGTGTATCAGGCTGGCCTTAGAAAAGGCAGTATAGGGGTGAATAGTATTTTGGCCATTATCTGAAAGCTTAGTTAGGACAGGTGCAGACCATCCAACCGAAGCAGCGTGGTCTGTTGATCATGTCTTCCCAAGCCTACAAACCCTGGACCCCCCCTTAGAGTGACACCAGTAACTATGCCAGTTGTTTAAATTAGTAGTCTTTCTGTCATCCTTGGAGGAGGTAGAATACTGCTTAGTGGTAGGCTCATACCTGCCTGGGACACCGTATGTAAGAGCTCAGGTCATTAATGCCCACCTGGAATATGAGCCATATTGGTACTTGGGTTCATTCGTGTGTGTGTGTGTGTGTGTGAGAGATCTGGTAGAGTCTTGTTCCTGCTGGGCAACTAACCATGTGTGTCATACAGTAGTCTCTCCATTGACCAAAATACTGGGTTGTGTGGTAATCTACCTTAACAGCTTAGGGGTTGAGACATTTTCAGATGTGTTTTGTAAGTGTCCTGGGGAGTGTTGTCTTTGAGTGTTTGGGAGGTTGCTGAGGACAGTCGAAGGCCTTTGAGGTTTTGGTAAGTTGCATTTAAGAGCCTCAGGATAGGTTGTCTGATCCATAGTAGGTATAGTATGTGTGAGTTACTAGCAGCCTGTTTGAAGATTTCAGTATCTGTATGCGAGAGCTCTGCCTCCAAAGACATGTCAGTCCACTTAAGAATAAGGTGGTTGTCTGTAACATGAGTTGCAGCGAAAAGTGTGAAGTGTCTTTACTGAAAGATATATGTGGAATGACTTTCTTGCTCTTCTGAATTCATCTTGCCTTGTTTCTTGTGCACCACTGGCTTTCCGATATTTTATTAATTTGTCTCCGTAATTTTTATAGTTTTTTACAACAACTGAATATTTCAGTCTGTTATCTTCATGAATGTTGTGCTCCTCCTTTTGATTTGTTGAAAAGACTGGAGATGTATACGAGTAGAGGATTCGGGTTAACCTGTTATTTAACAAGAAGAGTGGTTGAAAAAGAACATAACACAAAACTTCCTTATTTTCTTTTTGCCATTTGATGTGAATAGTTGCTGTTGTATCCTTGCCAGTTCATTTGTCATTTCCCAGGCAAGACGTGAGTAAGTGTAGTGATTAGGAGGGCTAGTTACGTAATCCTTTCTTGGGGTAGGACTAATTTTTTTGTGAGTGCCCTCCAAAGGGAAATTTAAAAAAATAACTTTAAGTGAGCAAAGTTATGGAGTGTTTGCCATGTTGCGCTACTTATCTTGCATAGTCAGATGACCCCCCCCCCCCCCGAAACAGGATTACTCCTAATGGTAATCTGCTCCCAACACACTAATAACATTTGGAAGAATAGAGTGCTACTTGCACAATGGGGGGATTCGTAAGTAAAAGTACCACACACTCTCCTGCCTAGTGCTAAATATGTAAATCTTTTTGACTGACCCATCCCTTTAGCAGTATTGGGGGGGGGTAGTAGAAGGTGGTAGAACTTTCTGCATCAGTGGTATTTGTTTGAACATCAGCGATGTGGTTAGCATTTTCTAGCTGTACTTAGCTGATATAATTGTCACTGGTTTTTGGAGTACTTTTCCTGCTAGCACCTGCTTCAGCTGGTGGTGGTATTACTTTTCCTCTTTGTTTCCTTGTTTTTTTTAATTCTTTGTATGATCTTTCTACTTTTGCTTTTGTATTTGTGCCTTATTAATCTCTTTGGGTTAAGAAATATTGCACATAATAGTAAAATTATTACAGATTTGCTTGAATCTTTGCTATTTGTTCTCATTCCTTTCCATTACAGTTGTTGCTTGAACAGGTACTTGCTTGCAGTAGAAAATGGCTAGTATAACTGAAAAATTATCTTTTGCAGCTTAGTAATATATTAGAAATTGTACACTAATTTTTTGTTCTTTTCTTGTTTTTCAGATGGTGGGCCTTTTGCTGACAGGAGTGGCTGCATGGGGTAAAGGCTTTGGAATTGTTTCCAGCATACCCATTATTGGAGGAGTTATTGCAGTTGGTGTGTTCCTGCTAATCATAGCCATAGTTGGACTTGTTGGAGCCATCAATCACCATCAAGTCATGCTGTTTTTTGTATCCTTATTTTTTTTTTGTGTGTGGCTGTCTATGGAACTGTCAGCCTGTGCAATGTTTCCTGTGTACCATATTTATCAACCCTCCATCTCCAAAATGTAATTAAACTACCTCTGGTAATGTGAAACAGAATGGGCAAAATGTGAAATACTTGCTAACAACCTCGACTAGGAAGCTCACAGCCTGGTAAAAATTCATTACTTATTAAAAGAATGTTTTACAAGTATAACTTAATATAATAATTACCGTGAGTACAGGTAAGAAAAGAGGCAATTGATCACTGTTACAGTCGCCTATATTGAAAAGGTCTTGTGACCAACCGTTTTTTCAATGCTTAAGGGAGCCTTCACACACTCTGTCAGGAGTTCATGCGAGCTCCATAAGAAGACAACTGGATTGCAAAAAGCTTCAGAACTTTTTTTGCCACTGAAGGGTGGTCTTTTGGAGTGCTCCGTCGAACTGAGCTGCCCACTATTGAAGACTTGCTATTAGGCAGAAAGTCTTCAGTTTTGAAAAAACTGTTTACTAAAGTATTTTTCTGAGGAAAACTTGTGTATTTTTTTTGTGTAAAGTAAACGGATGTCTTTTCCTTGGGAATCTTAACTTTGTGTGTGTGAAAAGCCTACTGTCTCTTCATTTGAACTATCTCATCAGGCTGATTTTGAGTTTCTTAAGACGAAGTAGTAGTTTAAGGGTGCGCACACATATGCAACCAGGTTATTGTACGTTTTTTATATTTTTTCACTTAACAGATTTGTTTTTTCAATTGAATTGTACATGTTATAAGGTCACGTTAAAGATGGGAAAAGTTTTGAAATTATTTATTATGGTCTCATTTTTTTATATCACAAAAACCTGGCATTTTAACAGGAGTGTGTACACTTTTTATATTGTGTGTGTGTGTGTGTACGTGTGTGTGTGTGTGTGTGTATGTATATATATATATATATATATATATATATATATATATATATATATATATAAATTGTGTGTGTTTTATACATGGGTTAGGAATGAGTGAAGGATAGGTTTTTTTCTGTATTTGTGAGTTTGGGTATTATGAGGGTTAAGTTACGGGTTAGATGTAGTGTTTGTGCATCTTGTGTAGTGTTAGTGTGTCTGGAAGGTTTTTATGAAGGTAAGGTATAGGGTTAAGGTTAGGGCTAGCACCCATTATTAAAGAGGCCTCCACAGATATTGTTTCACCCATCCACTTGAAGAAAGTTACTGGAGAGTCTTTAGATGTCTGTCCTGTGGCTGAGTCAGTGCTGGAACCGATGGGTGAGACTGCTGTGGCCAGTGCTGGTTTCTCGGACTCTCGTGTTTTGCACTTGGTCCTTCTGATGTAGATCCTTGGGAAGTTGCTAAGGACTGTGAGATTGGCATGCCCTCACAGGGTGAGGAAGAACCACTCTTGTTGGCCTTTGCCTAAGGAGCAGGTGAAGATACGCTTAGCCTTTTATAAGGTGTCTGATTCCCTGGCTAGTTTTTCTATTGAGAGCCTGTCTGCTCCCAGTGAATCTTCCAGAAAGAAAAAGCAGAAACTCAAACATTATTCCCTTTCTGTCATCAGAAGTGCTATGGTTTGCTACAACTAGATTTTCTTCAGCCTACATCTGTTTCTCCTTTGTTTTCTTAGTTTTCTAAACAGCTTGTTAGTATGCCTGACAGGTTGATACCCAAGGTCTTTTTCTTTCTTTTGTAATTCCAAGTCAGATTCTGCAGTGATGGCTGTGGACAAAGGTGTCCTTACTGGAGCCATATGTATAGACCTAACCAGAGCCTTTGACCTTTGTGACCACTTAATCACCTTGCTGACAGTGGGATTAACCCTAACACTATTCCTTGCCTCCAAAATTACCTATCCAGCTGACGTTTTTCACTAAATTTTAACAACCTTACATCAGCCACC
>NC_056743.1:863530363-863540363 GCF_019279795.1 Protopterus annectens | reverse complement strand
TTTTGTTTATGTAGTGGCATCCTTGGAGAAGGTGGAATGCTACTTAAGGCGAGTCTTATACCTGCTTCTGACATACATAATGTGAGAGCTCAGTCATGTCTCTCTTCATATAGTGCAGTGAGGTATGTCTCAAGTCCTTCACCTACACATAGGCTATGATGGAGTCGTACTGGTATTTGTGGTTGAGTGACTTGAGTGTTTCAGTGACTTGATGGATCCTGGCACCTGACAGGCAGTTAACCATAACCCACTCCTTTTCCAGCCTGGAGAGAAGAACATCTGTGTGTCCTACAATGTAGCCACCTATGATCAATATATTAGGTTTTGTGGTATGACGGCTTATTTGTTGAGACTTGTGTGCGCACGCGCATGTGCGTTGTTAATGTGTTATGGTTGTTTTTTTGCATTGTTATATGTATAAATAGTTTCCGTTTGGGAGGCTTCTGATCTTTTGGTAAGGTACTAGTGAGTACCTCTGTATATGTGAGTTTGCCTGTCATGTCCGTATTTAGAGAGGAAGTGTTTGTGTGTGTGTGTGTGTGTCTGCTGACAACCTGTTTAGCATTCCATTTGTCCTTGTGTGAGAGTCTTGCCTCCAATTTTGTAGTATAATTACATGTCTTTTGTTTCTGGAGTAGATGGTTGCCAGTGTACATGAGACAATTGCTAAATTGCCTTAGGATGACCATGTTTATCAGGATGGCCAGAGAGTTGATGGGGAAACTGCCCATCCATGATAGTAGGGTCTTACTGTATATCTTATTATGGAATGGATTAATTTGACAGGACTGTGTAGCAGAGTCAAGACTACAAGAGGTACCTGTACTTTGTGTAGGCTGAGGTTAAACAAAAAAGCAGTGCTGCTCAGTGGGCAACTGAGTTGCTCCTAGGGCAGCAGAGAAGCTTGGAAGGCTTTCACTGACCACTATTTAGGGAAAAAAATGAGCTTCCAGGCTTTTGCGTGTGTACAAGCCACTGGTATCCACCACTCAACAAAGAGCAGCACCGTACAAGCAAAGAGAAACAAGTTTTGAGCTACCAATTTGGAAAGCACACAATAAGCCTTTCACAAGCAATCCCAAACGCTGACAGGTTAGATCAGCACACATCTGCCACGAGTGCAGAAAAATACCTTCTTAATGTAGAATAGCTGGTTTGGAGTCCAGATGTATAAAGAACCACACACATTACCTACAATGCCTCTGCAACTAACATACAATGTTATGTAGTGCAAAGCAGCAGCAGACAGTAAAACTTTTTGAAACTGCTGAAGTACAGTCACAGTATAGAAGTGCAAGAAATGCTTAGAGCCCTTGTGTGCGTTTCCCATCTCAGACCAGGTAAACGTCTACTGCCATTAGAGGAATAATCCCAGTCTTCCTAATATAAAAGCACAGTGCAGGAGTGTCTGGAGTGAAATGCTGCCACAAACAAACTTAAAGATATGGCTACAGCAGTGTACTTTAAACAGCACATAAAAGTGTGATTATTCAGTAAAAGTATTTCATTTTATATAAATGAGACGAGTCACTCAATTGTACAGAACTTATAAAGGGACTAAAAACAAGATAAGATGATTAACAAGCCCTCTGGTCTATAAAACTTCATGCAAAAATTGTTTCCCCAACCTAAACAGACCAGAGGATACCTCCCAGTGCACTAAATGGGAAATCCACTGACCTCTGTGTAAAAACAAGGGCTTGTTGGAGTGAAAAAATACACTACTTTATCCAACAGCTAGCTAGATAATGAATTCAGATTATGTAAATCATTAGGACAGATAAGAAGCAAAACACACTTTTTTAATATAAGCACAAGGAAAGGCAAATGCATAGTTCAAGATAGCAGCAGTGTAGGGAAAGGAAGGAGTTTATTAAGCTCAATTTACAGTGGGTGTGAGAAGCTTAAAATCACCACATTTAAAAAGCAGATCAACAAATGGGAGAGTGGGTGAAAGAACTTGGCACAGAATCCTCAGCAGTGTGTTGTTTTATGCAGGCTTAAAGTTGTTCAGACAAAGGCTCAGAATCACTGTGAATTTAAATATCACTCAAACAGTTTAAACAATGAAAAAACATGTGAAATGTGAAGCCTAGATAATTTGCATCTGTCTCTTGCATAGAACAAAAATGCCAGGCCAAGCAGATTTCTTAAAACAAAGCAATTAACTTGAATCATTGACAGAATGAGTATGTGAATTGATGTAAATTTTCTGAACTATAAGTCTCACTTTAATTACTATTGTTAAGTGCAAGTCACCAGATTTATAAGCGACAGACCTAGAAAATGTGTCAAAATGATGGACAGTCGAAGTATGCTGTACGTTTTTTATGCAGCAGACACTGATAAATGCAATATGTACAAAGGCTTATTATTTCCTTAGGACCGGCCAGACCTCCAGTGTCTCTACCTTTGCTCTTACTGTTAATATTTCATGCTATTGCTTTAAAGAAAAGTGTACTAAGTTACAAAAATTTTCTGCAGAAAACTTAGTTCTCTGTCCAGCTTTTCTAAAAAAATGGTTGCTCACCAAGAAGCTTTATTTCATTTTTAACCTCTCATTTTCTACTGCTATAGTTGGTCTACAAGCTAAGCATGGTATTATCTTTCACCTTCCTAAAACCACCATACGTTTGTACCAGTACTTTCCCCCTTTCTGACTTTTTGTCCATTCACTAAAATATTTAAGAAGTTAGTAAATTGTCATGTCCTAGATTATTTGTAAGTGCAACATGTTTAATCGAGGCGTAGCTTGTATTTCTAAGGTATTCAGCTTGTGTTCTGCCATCTTTCATTACTTATTAAATGGATAAGGACATCTTTTTGATATATGTGCTTTTGACTTTCTTGATCACTGTTCTGATGAACAGGGTGATGAATTTGGGATTTGGAGAAGGTGGTAAGTAGGTGATTGCACATTTCAGGGATAGCTAGACATAAGCTTATGAACCCAGGGTTGCCAGATTTCGAAGGAGACAGGTAGGAACAAAAAAAAAAGGTCTTTCGTGCGGAACAGTAGGCAGTTCCGCATTAAACAGAACTGGTTCTGCTTTGCCATTTATGATTGGCCCATATGCCGGTATACAGATCAATCCATCAAAAATCACAAAGCGGAGCCTGTTTCGCTGGGATTTTAAAAAGCAATGCAGGACTTTGGATTGATCAGTTGATTTCTGGATAACCCTGCTCAGACAGGGACATCTGGCAACCCTTCATGTACCCCACAGCATACAAATTGTGTATTTTCTACGGTTAAGTATATGACAAATTTAATGTGTTTTTTTTTTATTTTATTATGATTTTTTCAGAATTGTGAAGCCAACTTTTAAGTCTTCCTTTTCAGTATTTATTTATATAGTTTTTTAAATATTTGGAAAGCTAAAATAATGTGACACCGGGGACATAAAGACTTTGATCATCCTCCTGCATAACCCACTGAATATTTCTGTTGGTGAGTTCTTATGGCAAAATACCTAAATGTTGTTTTTGACCTATCTTTGTCTGCAAAAGTGGAAAATTCATTTATTTTTTTTCCATACAGCAAGTCAGGAGGCAGACTGTCATTGTGATGCAAAAGTGAGGGAGTGCTCGTCCCCCATCTCCCTATAGCCCAACAGTTCTGGTGCTCTAGGTGTAAAGTTTTAAGAATTACATTTTTGCTTGGGAGAAAGTCCAGCAATTTGATAACAAAGAGATGCTACTGGCTTTCTTATTTTATTTCTTACATTTTTGTTTTCTCTCCCGTCCTAGTGCCTGCCAGATTCTACCCCCCACTCCAGGTAAACTGTACAGAAATGCATACAGTGCATATGCCTCCCGACATCCTTGGGAATCTGTCCTCTACCCCAGTTATCAAACTGTGTAAGTAAATAACTTTTATTTAAGCCGTCTTCTGCTAAACATGTTGTGAATTCTAACCCCATTCCCTCTGACAAAGATGAGAAAGCTTTTTACAGAGTTAGAAGGCTTATTCTTAACTTTCAGAATTTTAAACTGCCAGGCTTACATGTTAAAACTTTACTGGATTCTTTTGAATAAGTGAGAACGGTAACTAAACCTTTCTACTTCGGAGGTTAAAACTTCAGTACATCCCTTACCTGTGTCTGCTTGTCAGGTAACCAAATATTCCTTAAATGCTGTTATGAATTTGCTGATGCAGTATCCAGAGGTGATTATGTGTCAGTTATGAGAAAATTTGCTTGATTACATTCTCAAATTGTACCAGAAGAAGTTAAAGCTGCGATTTTGAATTCTCCCCCTGACAAAGGCTTCTCTGCTGCTAAGGTCCTTAAAGATTTGATATGAGAGGGAGATTGATTTTTTTTTTTTTTTTTTTTTTAATCTACACGTATACAGCGAACGCTATAAACCGCAAACGTACACAAATGTTTTCCTCGGGGAAAATTTTCAGTTGGCTGTTATCTGGAATTGCCCTCTTCTTCAATATAGAGCAATCTCGGAGTTGGTATATTTAGTTAGGGGGGTGAAGCCCCCCACTTGATTAGTGTTTTAAAGTTTGTTTTTTTTATTTTATGGCTACGTGAATTTTTTCCCAGAGGAAAATATTTGTGGATGTGGCCCTTCGTGGTTTACAGCATTCACTGTATATGTGTCTGTTTATTATGTGTTCGAAGAAGAGACTCTTTGGTCATATAATATAGACCCTAATTTTCAAAAAACAGTAGCAAGGAGGCTCAATGCAGAAAAAAAGGGCGGCCTTCCAGAACCAAAGACAGTTCAAAAAGTAGGCATTACTATTTGCCTCTTCTATCTCCCCCTTCCCACCATGACAGTCCTACATATTCCTCCCTGAGTCTAGGGCTCCATCTTCCACGCCGGCATCAGGTTGTCTTAGATGTGGGTTCCAGTATTTGTCTAGCAGAGGTACAGATGGCAAAGGGAATCCTTTCCCACTTTTCAGGAGATTCCTTCTTGTCCTGCAAATCGGACCTCCCTGTTTTCTCCAATTCTAGAGTAGGTGTTGGCTCAGGTGGTGACTGAACCTGTTCCCTTGGTTTAGATTGTTGAGGTTTTTTGGCTCAAGATTGTTGAGGCTTTTATTCAAGTATTTTTCGTTTGCCGGAGATTGAAAGGAATGTGGAGGCCAGTACTAGACCTTTCCTATCTCAGTCATTTTGTCTAGATTCCAAATTTTTTAAATGTATAGCTGTCATATCCTCCTGCAGTTTCATGTTAACATTGGACCTAAAAGATACTGATCACATTACAGATGGCAAGGAATTCAGATTTTTTTTTCTCTTAAGATTTTCTGTGCCTCGCTCTCATTATCTGTTCACTATTACCCTTTTGAATGCCTGCTTTTCCAAGGGTATTTACAAAGTGCCTGGCTCCAATGATTGCCTACCGTAGGCTTCAAGGCATTCATACCTTTCCATATTTAGACAGTTTTCTTATATTTGCAGACAATTTTTATCTGTTTTTCTGAATTCCGTGACATAAGAGTCAGGAGGACATCCAAAAGTCTTGTTTGACTCTTCCCCACATTCCCCACAGGATTCTTTTCCTCCTAGAATTCAGTTAAGAGCCCCCCAGGAAATTGTGGATGTATATCTAGATCTATGCCTTATTTTTCCCACTCAGACCCAAGACCTCAACAAGGATATTTTCCTGGACACTAGGGTTTCATAGTATTCAAGATTCCTCTAGCCAGATTCCCTTGCTCTACAGGCATTCTACATCACATCCCACCACGTTTTGTGGCAGATGAACTGAGCAAGACCAGGGCAGGCACTCACAAATGGAAATTGAATCGGGTCTTCTAGGAATTAATCCAAATGAGGGAATACCTCATATAGCCCTATTTGCCTCCATTCACAACAATCACTTGGCAAAATTGTGCTTCAGGGCTCCATGCAAAAAGGCATAGAAAAGTGATGCATTTTCATTTTGCTGACAGGAATATTTCTTTCTGTTTTTCCATCCTTTCCACTGATATCTAGGGCAGTGATGGCAAACCTTTTGGTTTGGCATGTCAAAAATTTGGAAAATGCCTAAATTGACTCTGCTTGCGTGTCACCCCCTAAACACTTAAATTGACTCTGCTTGCGTGTCACCCCCTAAACAAACAAACAAAATAAATAAATTAAACAGCATGGCTCTCAATACATCATAAGTCTCCACAGAATCGGGGACAAATCTGGAAATAAGACATGGACAGTTTTAAACTATTAGTACTATTAATGTGAGACTGACAGAAAACAAAAATAAATGTCAATTAATATACATTGTCAGAAGTAAAATTAGTCTAAATCTAAATATTGTCATTAAGTTTAAAAAGTTGCCAATTTTAGGAGGGATTAAGAGGGATGGTTGAGAAGAATGTAAAACAGCAAACTCCTGGAAATGCAGACTACTTGCTCTATGCAGAAGTGTAACCATGAAGAGAAAACAATACCAGCATTGCCTTTTGCATACTCTAGAGAAAGTATACAGATGTAGTCTTTGAGGTGAATACCTTCCTTACATCTGCAGCAGTGTTGTTGAACTGGCTCCTGGCACAAAATAATTCAGTGCACTTCACACAAGCAACAAATGCAAAAGCAATTTCTTTGGTAACTCGGGTGTTGGTGAATGCTGGTGTGTCACCAAAATGTTGTGGCGTGTCATGGGTTCACCATCACTGATCTAAGGTCATTGTAATGATTTCAGAAGTACCTCCCAAATGTCATTGTGGTGACTCCTTTCTGGTCCAGGCATCGGAGGATGTTCTTCGTTTTTCACTGTTGCAGTCCTCACCTGTGGGTTATCCATGCTGTGGAACCCTTCGACCGGCCTGAAGAACAATAAATGTTTTTGTGCACCGGTTCTTTTCGCCTGTAGTCTGACCCCAAACTGAACACCTCCTTTGTGGTCCCCAGATTCAAAATGCTAACCTTACAGTAGCTCCTGCCTATGCTCGCACAAAATGCCTGGCTGGTGACACAAGACCTATAAGATGCCTACCTCCACATTTCCCATCAGGGAATTGTGCAGAAAATTCTTGTGCTTCAGAGCAAGCAGTCAGCACTTTCAGATGTTCTTAATGTTTCACTGTTTCAGTCATCACATTTGGGTTATCTGCTTGCAGTAGCCCTCAGTAGGCCTGATTATCAAAGTCGTGGGTCCTGCATCTGTTGCTGTCTCATCTTCCATGACGTCCGGTAGTGGGTCTATATTATGAGAACGAAAGATGAAAACCGCAAACGCATGTTGAATGACACCAGATGAGCAAAAACCGGAAATATTGAATTCGGGGAAAAAACAAAACTACAAAACCAAATGTTCAGCTAACTGTTTTATGCAGGGGGCAAGCCCCCCCCCTGCACCCCCCCCTCACTTAAATAGTCCATCTCGGAGATCGCACTACATTGAAGTGAAGGGAAGAATTTCCCTACGGTTATTTCCATTTACGCGCATGACATTTTACGTTTTTGACCATTTGGTGTCGCCCAAATGGTGGTTGCGGTTTTCGTGTTTCGATCGAATAATTTAGACCCCAGGTAGTCAGGGTTATAAAGCATGCAGCCAACACCATTACATCAGTCTTTCTTGCTATGAGGTGCCCGAAGCAGAAGCAGTTCACAAGTGCCGGTTGGCCGACTCCTGAAATTTTCGTTTTCGAGTTTCATAACCGAAGTCTTCAACTAAAGCGAAGTACCCCGTTGGGGAAACTTTTTTTCTTGCCTTAAACCGATGTCAGTAAAAGTCAATAATTGTATTTCTTGTGGAAAGCAAATACCTCCTAAAGATTTTCATTCGTACTGTATTCCTCGCCTAGGCCCTGACCACAACGCACCTCGCTGTTGGTTTTGTGCCTTATTTAAGCAACAAACTATTTGTCTGTATATTTACGCTTCTGAATATTTTGTTACTCGGTTCAGTTACCCAGATATGGCTTCGGTAAGCCACCCGACTACCGACATTCCAAAAAAACCGCAAAGATAAAGACAGAGACAGGCCGCCTAGTTCCAAAGCTGCTGATGCCGCTTCTCCTAAGCTAGTCACCAGTTCGCTGGTACTCAGTGACGCGCTTTCGCAGCCCTTTATACCCACTTCAGATTCGCAGGCCCATTTGGGCCCATTTGGAGTCCGGTATGCCACGAGATGCTTCAACTGTGGAAACTGCAGATGTCTCTACCTTGGATGGGTCTGGAGCCGCAGGCATCTGCTTCTGAGGGTGTATTCAGACTTCTGACTTTACATACTTGGATTACTGTTGATTCAAGTTTATGATTTCAGATTTTGTCATTTAGATTCATTGGATAATTTTTTATAGTTATGCAATTCAGGTTGTATTTGAACGAATTGATGTTCGGGTTCAGCGAATAGTTTTCTGCCATTATGTGAACATTTTAAATGTTTCTTTTTATAAATTCATATATATTTTTTTTAAGCATTACACTTGTAAGTTGTGCAGAATTTTTAATGGAATGTGACACAGAGTGAACATTGTGATTATTTAACTAATTGAACAGGAAGTTATATATACACTGATTTACCTATGTTCGTTTGTTCTGATGAAGCTTTGCATTGGGCAAAGAGCGCGCTCAACTTTTGAATTGTGTTTTCGGGCCGCATTGGCTGAAGTTATTGGAAATAAAGAAGTTTTTAACATCGGCTGGTCCTGCTTTTCCTGTCGTGGGTTTGGTGTTTTTGGTCCAGTAACGTTTCTTTTGTTTTTTTGTGAATTCAGGCCTACTGACTTGCATATTAAACAGACGCCATCTTCTTCAAGGCCTGAAATTTGATCCATGCCTAGAAAACAGACAACCAGACCGCATGGACAGGCCTCTGTGCCTAAAAAACAAGTGATAAGAATGGCTGAAGTCCTTATTACTTTAATCAGGGGAAGCCAGGCTTCCACCTCTAAGAGACCTAGGACTGAATTTCCTTATGATTCTTCTGATCAGGATTCTGAATTTTCTGTTTCCTCTGATGACCAGGATTTACCCTTATCTACCTATGAGGATTCTGATGCAGATGACTCTATTCCCTCTGCTTCCCCTCCCAGAGGATTTCCCTTTTGGTGAAACCTTGCATACTCTTAGGGAGCATTTTCGCTGGGAAAGCCAGAATTACTCTGATTCTAAAAATAGGCTTAGGGATTTCTTACTCTTGCCTCAACACAGGCCTTTAGCTATTCCCCCCTGTACTGGACATTGTTGATTATGCCTTTTCGGAATCTAGCTTGGCCCCATACTCCTTACCTCCTGCTCCCAGAAAACCAGATGGATATTACAGGGTTCCTGACTCTCACAAGTTCCTCTTTAAAAATCCTACTGCGGATCTGAGACCATTTCACAGAGATCCAATGGCATTAAGGCTACTACTGACAAAAATCCTACCCCCTCTGATAGAGATTCGGCGCTGGATAAATGGGGTAAGAAGGTACACACTTCTGCAACCTTAGCCATTAGGGCTTTAAACTGCCAGTTTCATATGTTCGCAGCTTATTATTGGATTGCTTAAACAGAAAATATTGATTCCTGACTCTGCTGAAAATAAGGATTTACAGGATCTTAATGCATTCTCCTGAACAAGTTGGAAACATACTTTGCAGTGTGGTTTTGATTCACTGGAGGCATCTTTCAGGGCTGCTGTCACTGGGTCTGTACTTAGAAGGCATGCTTGGCTTAAGGAGCAATCTTTGCCATATCATGTTGAAGCTAAATTGCTGGATGCTTCCTTAAACCAGGACCGCCTGTTTGGCAACAAAGCAGAAGTAACAAAAAGTCCACAGCCAAAGACCAAACTGCAGGGGAAATAATTTTAATTCGAGATTAAAATTCAGTAGCAGCAAAAACAAGACATCAGATCAAGCGCTTTCACCCAGGCTTTTTCAAGATAACTGCCACAAGTTCAAAAGCTCTTATTTATACAATCACTTAACAATTTTAAGTAAATCAATTACTTATCTAATTAAGACACTATTAGCTTAAAGACATATACCATAATTCATAAGCAACCAACAGGTATAAGCTGAACAAATTCATCTTTATAC
>NC_056743.1:863404730-863529863 GCF_019279795.1 Protopterus annectens | reverse complement strand
AAAGTAATATAACATTTACCCAATCCTTTACCTGATAAGAAATCATCACCAATCAAAGTATTCAAGTAGTACAGAACTGTCAAACTCCTTTTTATATCAGAGATTCCTGGGGTTTTTTGAATGAACTGTTTCGTGCTAACTTGGATACCTCCTCCTGCTTTTTTGTTACTTTAGATGTTGTTTCTTTATATACCAACATCCCTCATACAGAAGGAATGCACATGGTTAGTAATTACCTGAATAAATACACCAGTGTGGATCAAAGCACAGTCCTTTTGCTACAAGTTTTGATGGATATTGTTCTTAATAACAATTTTTTCCACTTTAATGGCAAACTTTTCCAACAAGTAAAGGGAGTAGCCATGGGTACTAAAATGGCTCCAGCTTATGCTAACTTAGTGTTAGCTGAATGGGAAGTTGAAACCTTGACTAAATTACCTGGATTTCAGTATACTAAAATGTATTTCAGATTTATTGACGATATTTTTTTTGCATGGACAAGTACAGCAGATTTACTTGAACAATTCCTGCTGGATATTAATAATAGCATTAGGTTCTTAACATTTGTTAAATCTGGTACTGGACTATCTGTATCTTTCTTAGACACTAAAATTGCTATTGATTCCAGTACAGGATCTCTTGTCTCTAACATTTTCAGGAAAGATACGTTTCGCAATAATTATTTGGAATTCACACATCCTTTTTATATGAAAAGAAATGTAGTGCGTGGACAGTTCATTAGGCTATCCAGAATAGTCAGTGAAGATGCATTGTTTGACTTGGAGTCTGATTTTCTCTGTGAATTATTTTACAGAAAGGCTACCCCAGACACCTTATTGAACATATAGCTACTGAGGTAAAATTGAACAGACACACTAAGTTTCAACCTATCCTGAAGTATGGTTTTATTCCCAAAACAAACAACTCTACTGTGACTTCAGACAGGTCTCTTAGTTTTCCGTTACCGATCAGTAGAGACATGGAGACGATCCGAACTATTATTAATAAAACTGGAATATTGTCAGGTCTGGTGATAACTTCACTAATATTTTTGGTACTGCACCGATGTTTTCATACAAACGGACTAGAACACTTCATATGGCTTTTGAAAACAGGGACCCTATGTTTGTTGTGAAAAATGTGGTAAACAATAATGATTCCCTGGTATGTTCTGTTGTGGTTCATGTGTCTCTTGCCAATATATTAAGGTAGGGTCTGTTTTTGTTTTTCCTCACAATAATTACAAAGTTACATTCAGACAGCATTTTGACTGCCATTCCATTAATATTGTCTATGCAGCTGTTTGTGGGTCTTGTTCTTCGTTTTATGTGGGCAAAACCTGCCGGAAATTTTCTGATCGTATTAAAGAACATGCAAGAGCCATTAGAACCTTGGATTCATATAATGCTTTAGCACGCCATGCTAGTAAATGCAGACAGTTTGAAAATTTAACTTCCTAGTACTGGAGCAAGTTGCAGTGTTCTTTGGAGACTCTGATACTCTTTTGGAAGTTAAAGAACTCAAATGGCAACTTACTTTGGCAGCCGATTTACCACCAGGACTGAATGAATATATTAACATTAAATGTGCTTTACGCTGGTTCTTTTAATTTTACTACTGTGCCCCATCTATGCTTATCTATATAATATGCTTTATACATGACAATATTTTTACAGTGAGATGCATGTCTTATTTTCTGTTATAGGATTTATATTGATATATGTGGTTTCATATATGTGTTTTTATGTGTAGGTTGTGACTGAATTTTACCATATGGTGTTCATTAGATATCGACTAAGATGTGCTTTAGAGTTATGACAGTATTTTCAATTGCATTTTATAGGGGTCTTATTACATTACTAATTGTTATGACAGCACATACTTATGCATTTTGTGGGTTCCTTTATTGATACTGTTATGTGTTTTCTTAGTTTCTGGAGCCTTTGTTTTCCATACATTTTGTGGGTTCCTTTATTGATACTGTTATGTGTTTTCTTAGTTTCTGGAGCCTTTGTTTTCCCTAGGTTTCTTAGTCAGGGCACTCTCTACCCGGTCTCTGTCTTATTTCAGTTTAGTTAAGCTCTGTTATTAATGCCTTTTGGTCTCTTTACTTCTTCCTACGTACTTTTTATGCCCTGACGTCTAATGGTCTGGTACATCGCTCTACTTTTTTGGGTACTACCTTTTTTACTCAGCTATTCTTTACTGCTGATTTTGGTCTTGTCCTTGTGCTACAGTTTTGGTTTTAGTTACTAGTTGTTTATTATTATACCACATTGTTTGCTGAGTGGAGCTACTGCTATGTTTGCCTAGTACCTTGTGACTATAGGACGCCTTGTTAGTTGTAAGTTGTTAAGATGCAAGATTCAGCACTGCTTCTAGCTGGTTTATATAGCTGCCCAGCTTTGACTATTTTATTTCTATCAGTTTGCTTAGTCGTAGTGTTTATATGGTTCACAGTGTTCATATCTCTACTCCCCTTGAAACTTTGGTAATTTTCAGGTATTTGACTTTACTCGAAAGGCTAGTCTGACCCACCTTACTATTCAGTGGTTTTGCAGATAGTTCCTGATGCTCACAGGCTAGTCTGCCTTCTGGTTATTGCACCTCCAATACACCACTTCATTGGCTTCTAATTGTTCCTTACTATGTTCCCATTGGTGTGACAGTTCTGTACTACTTGAATACTTTGATTGGTGATGATTTCTTATCAGGTAAAGGATTGGGTAAATGTTATATTACTTTAGTCATTGGATAACTGTTATTTATGTATATATTTTTTTTAAACCATTATGTATAAATATGTGGATTTTTCCTGTATTGTTCATTACTCTTTCTGAAGAAGTCCTTGGATATTAAAGGATGAAAGCTAAAAGGATACCTGGTTTCGTGTTAATTTATCGCATGTTTCACTGTTCCTCTTGCTCTATAGTACCGTGCTGTTATTGGCTCTGCAGATTATTCATTTTTTATTTTTCCCCCAGTATTTCTGAAGTGTTTTTATTTTATTTTAGTTTGTTCTTCAGTAGTCCTCGGTCTTTAATACATATATATATGTATATGTATGTGTGTATATATATAATGTGTGTATATGTGTGTGTGTGTGTGTGTATGTGTATATATATATATATATATATATATATATATATATATATATATATATATATATATATATATATATATATATTTGTGTGTATATATACATATATATATATGTGTGTGTGTGTATGTGTGTATATATATATATATATATATATATATATATATATATATATATATATATACATAAATATGTATGTCTATATGTATATATATATATGTATATATAATTGCTTCCCATTAGGGGGGCACCTGACAACTGGGGCAAGAAAAACTGATGTAATGGCGTCGGCTGCATGCTTTATACCCCTGACTACCTGACGTCATGGAAGAGGTATAGAATGGAGGTATGACTGCTGAATCCTACACAAATGCACTTTATAAGCACTTACATGAGTGCATGGATCGTGCAGTTCCTAACAGAACCAAGATGCTATCCTCTAAAAAAAGGAAGCCAATCTTGTGGTCCCCTGCCATAAACAAACTCTACAACAGAAGAAAGAAACTGTTGCAAAAAATAGCAAAATTTCATGATTGGAGAAACGCCCTGGTCAGCCTCAGTAAGAAGCTGAGATCCCTCATAAAATCCCTCATAAAATCTTCCAAAGCTAGTTATGAAAACAAAATCGCCACTGACTCTAAAGACAACCACAAAGCATTCTACAGCTATGTCAAGAATCTCAATGGCAACACTCAGATATTCTCTGAGTTACAGCACAATAGCACTAAATATACAGAACCAACTGATATTGCCAACATCCAGGCAGATAGGTTAAACGCTAACTTTACCCCACTGTCATCCCCTAAAGGGCCCATCTCTATACCAGAAGAATGCAAAGTTCCTGTAATCACGGCTGCACAGTTAAGAAACACACTATCCAAAGCCAAAAACACAGCATCCATGGGACCTGCCGACATCCCAGGCTGTGTTCTACATGAACTACAGAATGAACTGCCACCCCACCTAAATACCGTGTTCAATCATAGCCTCACCTCAGGCTTTGTGCCCACTGAATGGCGCACAGCGACACTTATCCCACTCCACAAATGGGGAGCCACCACAGACCCCAGAAAGTACTGCCCCATTAGCCTAACGAGCCTGGTCTGCAAGGCTATGGAACGTATCATCATGGAACTTATAAGCAATAACATTGGTAATCTCCAAACTCAGGACCCCACCTAGTTCGGGTTTGTAAAAGGCAGATCATGTCTCCTAAACCTGATAGACTTCTTTGAAGCAGTCACCAAAGCCGTAGATGAGGGTAAGGTGGTTCACACAGCCTATCTAGATCTCGCCAATGCTTTTAACACCATCCCCCACTCTGGAATTCTAGATAAACTCACTAAACTATGTCACAAGATGGGTTGCCAACTGGCTCACTGACAGAAAGTAGCAGACTCCAAATCCAACTTCAGACCAGTGACAAGTGGAGTACCACAGGGTTCAGTCCTGGGTCCTCTCCTGTTTGGTATCTACTTCTCTGAAGTACAGGCCAACACAGAAGGTCTTTGGCTAACTAAGTTTGCAGATGACTGCAAACTAGGAGCCATAATCAAAACTCCAAAAGATGTGGACATCTTACAAAAGGGCCTCGCTGAGACAGATGCCTGATGTCAAAGCCATGGCCTCAAGCTCAATGCCAAAAAGTGCATTGTCATCCCTTTTGGTAAAAACTCAGTACCCATGAACTACCACCTAGGCGGTAGTCTGTTTAACACTGAAAATGTGAAGAGACCTTGGGACTCAGGTGGACAGTTGTCTCTCTTTTGATCACATCGCCACAGTAGTCAGGAAATCCATCTACGTGGCACACCTCATCACAAAAGGTTTCTCTTCCAGGAAAAAAAGAGGTCATTGTTCCCCTCTACTTTTCACTCATTAGACCCATTATAGAGTACAATGCCCCTTTTGGTATGTACCTCACAAGACATCTACAACAACTGGAAAGGCCACAGAAATACCTCACAAAGAGGATTACCTGCCTCAAACAGATGCCCTATGCAGACAGTCTCCAAAAACTGCAGCTGTACTCCATTGCATATCGCCTGCTCGGAGGCGATCTCTGCCTAACACAGAAAGCTATATCAAACCCAGAGCTTTTAGACATGCGCCACTTAAAGAAATTCCAATCCCTACAAGTTGCACTGTCTAGGGACCTAAACCTAGACATGCTCCACTTAAAGAAATCCCAATCCCTACAAGTTGCACTGTCTAGAGACCTAAACCTTGTCACCACAATAAACGGAACATGCTGAAGGGATAGATTCCTGTCCCAGAGACTTCCCATACTCTGGAACAAATTACCTTCTCTATATCAAACAAAGCTCCTCATTAGCGCTCTTCAAGAAAAATCTTGATGATTGGATGGGAGATAGGAAATTCACCCCGAGGATCACTTCTGTGGCTCTGCTCGACAGTGGCACAGGAAAATAATTTTCTTGGGTGGCGAAAGCCAGGGTACCTTTGGCTAGGCTTATATGGGCCCTAGGGCCAATAGCCTAGTACCTACCTGTGAACAACTGACGCAGGACCCAAGACTTTGATAATCAGGCCGACTTGAGGGCTACTGCATGCAGATAACCCAAATGTGATGACTGCAACAGTGAATACACTCTAACATCTACATTTATGGTAAGTGTACACAACTGTACTTTCTCTGCACTGCCCTTTGGCTTTTCTACTGCTCCCAGAGTATTCACCAAATGCTTGGTCCCGGCTGTAGCATTCTGCAGACAGAGAAATATACAGATTTACTCTTAACTGGACGACTGCCTCATTCAGGCCAACAGCAAAGAAAAGTTACACCAGGATCTTCCCTTTGTCAAAAAAATCCTAACTTCCCCAGGGTTCAACGTAAATGAGAAAAAAATCCAAGCAAAATCCCACCAGGAAAATTGTTGTCCTGGGAACTGTGCTCGACACAGCAACCCTAATGGCCTTCGTATCCCCAGATAAGCAGAGTTTCCTGCCTCTCTGCTTCACACAGCTGGCTTCTAGAAGTCACCTCACTGCGAGGAAGTTCCTGCAAGCCCTGGGATACATGGCATCTTGTATCCTTCTCATCCCTCTCACCAGGCTTCGCATGAAAAAGATTCAGTGGTATTTAAAAAAACCTTTGGTGTCAGCACTTGTTCCCTAGAGGCCACTCTCTCACTGATCCCTTGCTTAAGAGACAAGCAGGGTGGCCCCCAATCTTACCCACTGTACAGGTTAGCCATGAGTCTGGTTTACAGCCACCTTCATGGGCCTACACCTAATTGCCCAGCACTTACCAGGGATCAACAGCGCACTGGCAGACCACCTAAGCCGAAACTTACTGGACCCCCACGGATGGCAGCTCCACAGAGTAATCTTTCTGCAAATCACCCAGGAGTGGGGGACCCCAGAGGTGGACCTCTTTGCCTTGCACCTCAACCACCAGCTGTTCAAGTTTTGCACCAGGGAGTTTCACCTCCAAACATGGAAGATGGATGCCTTGACTTTCCCCTGGAGCTCCCTCTTTGTGTACACATACCCTCCTCTGCCCCTTCATCCCAAGATTCTGATCAGAATAAGAGAGGAGAGACCAAAGGCCATCCTCCTCGCTCCACATTGGCCTAGACTGCATTGGTACCCCTTACTACGCAGTCTGACCTTACAGCCCCCCAAGCTGCTTTCTCTAAGGTCAGACCTCCTGACCCAGTAGAGGGGTAAGGTACTGCACCCAGACCTATAGACGCTAAAACTTTCAGCATAGCTCATACACTAAAAACTTACAAGAAGTCACTGTTTAGCAAACAGGTTCTGGACATCATCACAGAGGACAGAAGGCCCAGCACAAGAAAATCTTATGCAGGAAAATGGAAAAGATACCGTTCCTGGAAACGGTCAAAAGGGGGCAGCACCTCCCATCCCTCTCATTCTAGATTACTTGGCAGAGTTGCTCAGTAGTGGCCTCTGCCATCTTTGCCCATTATGATTCAGACCCACCCCTCTTCTCTCATCCTTTGATTAAGCAATTCCTCAGAGGGGCTTCTAATGTCAGGCCTCCCAGAAGACCTCCTACTCCACCTTGGGACCTGAATTATGTGTTCGAGAAACTAACCTTACCTCCTTTCGAACCTGCTGCTTCAACAGAATTGAAATACCTCTCCTGGAAAACTGCCTTCCTACTAACTATCACCTCAGCTAGAAGGGTCTCAGAACTTTAAGCTTTCGTGGCTGTCAAGCAGTTCATAATTTTCCATGCAGACAAAAGTCTCTGAGGACTAATCCCTCTTTTATGCCCAAGGTGGTATCTGATGTGACCCTTAACCGGGCCATACATCTTCCCACCTTCTTTTCCAACCCTCCAAAACAAGGGGGAAAGAATTCTACATTCACTAGACGTGCACAGATGACTCGGATATTATCTGAACCGCAGTAATCTATTCAGAAAAACTGGACTGAGAAATGGCATTTCATCTTTGTAATAACAGCTCTGGATGTTAGCTTAGGTATCAATTCAATCTCAAACCAGTTTGAATAAGAGTCTGCCAACGCTAAGTAATTTTGACTGTTCCACTCAAATATGTCAATTGCTACTGTTGACCAAAGTAGTTCAGGAGTTTGGCTCAGCTGAAGTGGCTCTCTTCACAAATGCGGCTTAGTACTGTTGCACACTGAACAAGAAGAAATCACTTATCAATGTCTTTTGCTAGAGAAGGCCAAAATACTAGTCCTCTCGCTCTTTTGGTAGAATCTGAACCTGGGTGGCAAAATCTGAATGTATTCATGTTTTAAGGAAGTAGGAACAACAACTTGTGGACCTTTGAAAATGATACCATCTTCCATCAACATTGCATCCCTGTATGGAAAGTAAGGTTGTACTTCTGGCAGTGCACAGGATTGCTTTGTTAGCCGTCCTACATTGATGAAGTGGTTGAGCTTTTACAAAATTGAATCAGTCTTTGTAGGCTCTCTTAGCTCATCAAATCTCGTGGTAGAAAAATTACGCATTTCCATGATGTCAGTCAAACTTCTCCACATCAAGCTATTCCGTGGTATTTCTGGGTGATCTGGATAAGGTATTAGTCGGATAAAGACATTTACCTTTTGTATAGACCATTTTGAAATTGTACTTTTGCAATTTGAGCATCATTCTTTGTAGTCTTGCTGGAGCGGAATGCATAGGTGTAGAGGTTGCTGGTCACTATGCATAGGCAACGGGTCTGCCCTCATGAATAATAACTGTACCAAGACTGAACTTTGAAGCATCACAGGAAAGAAATACTGGTTTGTGGACATCATAGTATCTTAATGTAGGCAGGCTAGCAATTTGCTGTCTGGTGGTATTCTAACCATGACCATGCAACATTTTTTGCATGTCCATTCTTTTAAAGGCACTGATAACTCACTAAAGTCAGGGATAAATTTGCCCAAATAGTTAACCATACCAAGAAAATGCTGTAGAACTTGGACATTGTCTGGAGCTGGCATCTCAAGAATGGCGGCTTGCTTGGAAGGATCTGGTCATAAGCCTGTACTGGTAAGTAAATGACCTACACAAGTAACTTCTGCTAGTCTGAATTTGCACTTCAGGGATTGGGCTTTAAATTCACTTCACGTGCTCTGTCCAGAATTTTCCTGAGGTTTCTGTCGTGCTCTGCTTCACCATTGCCTCCAGCCAGTAAATCAGTTATTGCACTTGGGTGGCCTGAAAAAATTTGCTCCATTGCAAGCTGAAAGGCTTCACTGGTAGAATGTATTCCAAAAGGCATCCTGAGGAATCTGTCTCTACCAAATGAGGTACTGAATGTAGTCCATGAAGATTTGTGATCAAGCATTACTTGAACTCTCTGCATCTAAGACAGAAAAAACAGTGGCATTTGGGATGAGGATTGCAGTCTTCTCGACTGTACGCATACAATGATTTCTTAATGCCTTGTTAAAGTCTCTTGGGTTAGTGCATATTTTGATCTGAATTTTTCTTAATGAGCAGCTACCATAGAAGATACCCAGCCAGTTGGTTCTGTAACTCGTCAAGTCACACCTTGCTGCACCATCTTTGTCTAACTGGACCTAGACTTTGTCTTGCATAGCTATTGGAACTCTTCTTGTTGGTCTGACCACTGGACTGACCTCTGGGATGGAGTGCACAAATGGAAGTTTGCCTAGCTTGTCGAGCACATCAGCATAATCCTGAGAAAATAGTATCACTGAAGCTGGAACTGGGACATGTGCTTACATGATGTACTTCTTTGTTAAAAGAAACCAATTTCATTCTCAAACTCTCTCTGAGACCTAATAATGCACGGGTCTTCGGACTACATAAAATTGCAAGATGCAACTGTTCCCAGCCAAATAGCATGAAAGCACTACTTGAACCTTCGGTTTGAATCTTCACCTACATAAGCAACCAGTTTCACACATTTGACCAAGTTAAGTTGCTCACCAACTCTCACTTTAGCAAATGTTTCTGCTGTCATTACATTATGCTTTGAACCAGTGTCTACTTTGAGCTCTGTGGGTTTACCATTGATCAGGACAGTACAGAATACTTCATTTTTTGCCAATAAATCTACTACATTAACCTTTTCACTAACCAGTGATGCACCATTTGTGTAGAAAGTAGGGTTGCAGCTCCCTACATAATTAACTTGCTTTTTTGAGTGACCTTCCTTAATAACTGAATGAGGCTTGCTTGATTTACAAAACCTTTGAAAATGGTTCCATTTTTTTACACTTGACTGCTGTCATGCGAAGCATTTCTCTCTCTTAGACCGATGGTTGGCACCATGATTATAACAGTTAACAATAAGACTTAACTTGGGATTTGCTGACTCACCCTAGTGTTAAAACTTGGCTAGAAAGATCCAGGTTCTCCCTGCCACATCTACAGAGGTTGCAGCTACCATGTGCTTAGGCCTGTTTGCTTGCCATGTGATGTTCATCGTGTTTCACTGTTGCAGTCATGACTGTAGGGTTCTCCCCTGCCGGCACGCAGCCCTCGGTCGGCCAGAATCCCAAAGTCTGGGTCCGGCGTCGGTTGTTCAGCTCTGCTCCCTGATGTCAGAGCGCCAGGAGTATAAAGCTGATAACCGACGCCATCTTCTCCAGTCTTTCTTGCCGTGCGGTGATAGCAGTTCGCAAGTGCCGGTCGGTAGACTCCTGACTAATATTTTTACTTACTTCAGTCCGAAGACTTTCTTCTCCTCTCAAAGTTAAGTACCCCGTTGGGGAAACTTTTTTCTTGCTCCAATCCGATGTCAGAAAAAGTTAATAATTGTATTTCATGTGGGAAGCAAATACCTCATAAGGATTTTCATTCTTACTGTATTCCTTGCTTAGGCCCTGACCACGATGTAGCTAGTTGTCGGTTTTGTGCTAGATTCAATCAGCATACAATCAAACGAAGGTACGATTTTGCTTTTCATTACTTCGGTAGGCGCTTTAACTGCAAAATGTCATTGGACATGGTTCCATCTACCGGAGTTTACAAGCGTCGCAAGGATAAAGACAGGCCTCCTTGGTCCAAATCTGATGATAGTGCACATGTGGAGCCAGCTTCAGGTTCGGCCGTTGTCAGTGAGGCGCTTTTGCAGCCCCTGTCATCGGCCATTTCAGAACAGACGGCCGAAACAGACTCTCATGAGGAGCCAACCAGGCCTTTAAATATCTCTGTTGCAGGACCTTCGGACAATGCTCCTTCAGATGGGTCTGGAGCCGCTGTGCAGGTACCGGCTTCCGAAGGGGTTTTCAGGCCTACTCAGCTTCAAGTAAAGGCAAAGACTCCTAAATCAAAGACTTTGGCACAGGCCTCTTCTGAACCGGCTCCCAAGTCACAGAAACAGTTACTCAAGATGGCGGAGGATTTACTCACAATGATTAGGGGTTCTCATCCCCCTCCAGACAAGAGGCCAAGGCAGGATGTTTATTTTGATTCCTCTGATCAGGCTTCTGTTTCCTCAGTTTCTTCTTCTGATCAGGAATATTCTTTCCCTCCTTATGAGGATTCTGATGCGGAAGATTCCATTCCTTCAGCTTCTCCTCCTGAGGATTTTCTTTTGGGGAAACTCTGCATGAAATGAGGGAACATTTCCACTGGGAGGGACAGGAGTATTCAGAATCCAAGAAAAGACTGAGGGAATTTCTTCTTCTACCCCAACATAGACCCCTGGCTATTCCTCCTGTTTTGGATATTGTGGACGATGCCTTTTCAGAGGCTAATTTAACCCCTGATTCTTTTCCTCCTGCTCCTGTTAAGCCTGATAGGTACTACAGGGTTCCTGATTCCCATCAATTTTTATACAAGAATCCTACTGCTGACCCTGAAACCATTTCTCAGGGTCCTAAGTGTGTTAAGGCCGCTACTGCCAAAAATCCTATTCCTACTGAAAAGGATTCTCGAGCCTTGGAAAGATGGGGCAAAAAGGTGTACACTTCTGCTACTTTGTCCATTAGGGCTTTAAACTGTCAGTTTCATATGCTTAAATATCAACAATTTCTCTTATCTGTCTTAAAACAAAAATTTACTTCCATTTCTGCCTGTGCAGAGGATAAGGAATTACATGACTTATTGCATGAAGTTGGGAAGCATGTTTTACACTGTGGATTTGATGCCTTGGAGGCTTCTTGTAGGGCTGCGGCCTCTGGCACAGTCATTAGAAGACATGCATGGTTAAAGGAACAGAATTTACCTGAACAAGTAAAGGCTAAATTATTGGATGCTCCTGTTCAGCATAATGTTTTATGTGGATCTAAAGCTGAAGAGGTGATTAAAAAGATGGAGGATAAGGCGAAATCCATGCAAACCTAGACTGCAACAGTGAAGACACTCTAGCATCTACATTTATGGTAGGTGTACACAACTGTACTATGTTCATCGTGTTTCACTGTTGCAGTCATGACTTACAAGTACAGCCTCCTAGATTTAGCAGGAATTGGCCATCAAAAAACTGGTCCTTTCCCTCTTCAGACAGGCCTCAAAGGGGTAGATATAGATGCTCCAGAGGGAGGCCTCAAACACAGGCTGCTTATAGACCAAGGCAGTGGACTGCTTCTACCCCTAGGGGAGGAGAGGACGGACCACAGTCTCAAAGGAAACAAACTCAATGACTCCCCAGTTGGGCTGCAGGAACGTTTTGCCTGGAAGCCCCTCTCGGAGGAAAACTCTCTGTTTTTTACCAAAATTGGACTCGAATAACCCAGGACAAATGGGTTTTGGATGTGATTTTTAAGAGGTTACAAATTCCATTTTCATACTTTGTCAAGGCCAAACGGCTGGCCAGACCTTCCAAAACATCAATGATCGGAGGCCTTAAACCAGGTGGAAGCTCTTTTGGCTATGAATGCCATAGAACCGGTACCTCTGTCAGAGATGGGGAAAGGGTTTTATTCAAGGCTCTTTCTTGTCCCGAGAAAGCAAAATTCATGGAGACCCATTCTGGATCTATCGGTCTTGAACACCTTTCTAGAGATTCCAAAATTCAAGATGCTTACTCTACAGCAGTTACTTCCAATGCTGTCCAAAGATGCATGGATGGTGACTTTGGATTTAAAGGAGGCATATTTACACATTCCCATCAGGCAGGATTGCAGAAAATACCTCCGGTTGAAGGCCGGATCGAGGCACTTTCAATTCTCTGCACTGCCCTTTGGATTATCTACTGTGCCCAGGGTCTTCACCAAATGCCTGGCTCCAGTAGTAGCTTACTGCAGACTCAAGGGAATTCAAATAAACCCTTATCTGGACGATTGTCTAATTCAGGCAGACAGCAAGGATGTCTTACTCCAGCATCTACATTTTGTACAAAGCCTCCTCAAATTCCTGGGATTCTCTGTAAACATAAAAAAGTCAAATTTGACACCATCACAAGAGATAACTTTTCTGGGTGCTCTTCTAAACACTACAACCCAGATGGCTTTTCTAACATCCGAAAAACAATTACAGCTGGCATCAGCTTTTAAAGCCTTGGCAACTCTAACCCGTCTATTTGCAAGGCAGTTCCTGCAGGCCTTGAGTTACATGGCCTCCTGCATCCTTCTCGTACCATATGCAAGACTACACATGAGGAAAATACAGTGGTACCTAAAAAGTGTATGGTCTCAGCATTACCACAGTTTGGACATACTGGTTCCTGTCCTTCCTTGCCTTCAAAAGGAATTTCTTTGGTGGTCCAGGGCATGTGCTCTAAACAAAGGGAAGCCCTTTCGTCTTCCTCCTGCCTCTCAGATTCTAACTACGGACGCCTCAGATTATGCTTGGGGAGCCCATTTTCAGGGCAATTGTCTGCAGGGCCTTTGCACAAAGGATCAGAAGCACCTGCATATCAACTTAAAGGAGATGTTAGCCGTTCAGAAAGCTCTATTGGCCTTCAGGAATCTCATACAGCCAGGACAGCTATTAATACGGACAGACAACACCACAGTTATGTGGTACATAAACAAGCAAGGGGGATCTCATTCCTACCCCCTTTGCAGACTAGCCATGGATTTATGGAACACAGCTCTAACTTGCAATCTGGATCTTCAAGCCCAGTTTCTACCAGGAAAACAAAACTTACTGGCAGACAGTTTGAGCAGAAATCTTTCGGATCCACAGGAGTGGATGCTAGACATCAAAATATTCAGGATGATAACAGCAGTATGGGGATGTCCTCACATAGATCTCTTTGCATCCCATCTAAATCATCAGCTGCAGATTTTTTGCACCAGGACATTCCACAGACAGGCTTGGAAAGTGGATGCCCTGTCATTCAGTTGGAGGAACCTCTCGGGATATGCTTTTCCGCCTCTACCTCTTCTTCCACGAGTTTTATTGAAGATAAAACAGGACAAACCCAAGATGATAATCTGGTTGGCCCCGGCAGTTTTGGTATCCAACTCTAATAAACCTATGCCTGGAGCCCCCTTGGATTTTACCTCAGTCTCCGAACCTTCTGTCCCAACATCAGGGTCAGGTTCTACACTCTCATGTCAGAACTCTCAGCCTGGCGGCCTGGTTAATCCAGGTCCTTTGACTTCTTCTTTCCTACCCAAGCAGGTTATGGATGTCATTTTGGAAGCTAGACGTCCTAGCACTAGGAAATCTTATGCAGGAAAATGGAAAAGATTTTGTTCCTGGATGCAGGCTCAGGATTCTGATCCTCTTCTTCCTAACATTACTTTAATTCTACTTTACTTGACGGATCTCTTGCATAAGGGTCTCTCTTTCTCTTCCATTAAGATCCACGCTTCTGCTATTTCTGCTCATTATAATACAGACCCTCCCATCTTTTCCCACCAGCTCATGAGACAGTTCCTCAGAGGAGCTAAGAACTTAAGACCTCCTAGATCTCCTCCTATTCCTGCTTGGGATCTCAATTATGTTTTGGAAAAACTAACCTTGCCTCCTTTTCAGCCTGCCACTTCTGCTGACATCAAGTTTTTATCTTGGAAGACAGCTATCCTGTTGGCACTAACCTCTGCCAGGAGAGTTTCAGAGTTACAAGCTCTTATGGCGGTGGAACCTTATATTATTTTTCATCAAGATGGGGTATCTTTCAGGACTAATCCGACTTGTGCCTAAGGTGGTTTCCAAAGTGGCTTTAAATCAAACTAGCCACTTGCCAACCTTTTTCCCCACTCCTCAAAATAAAGGGGAAAGGATCTTACATTCCTTGGATGTTCGACAGCTGCGTTTTTACCTGAACAGAACCAAGGACATCAGAAAATCTGAACAATTGTTTGTTTCTTATGCTTCCAGTTCCCAAGGTAAAGCCATTTCTAAACAAACAATTTCTAAATGGATTGCTCATGGAATCAGATTTTGTTATTCACACCATGGAAAGCAAATCCCAGGGACTATACGGACTCATTCCACCAGAGCTGCTGCCACTTCTGCAGCTTTCCTCAGGGGAGTTCCTACCAAGGACATTTTGGAAGCTGCAACTTGGAGTTTGGTGCATATTTTCTCTAAGCACTACAATTTGCCTCTCTACTCTAAGTCTAGGGCAGGCTTTGCCTCTGCAGTCTTGCAGGGCCTTTTAGCCGCCCCTTCTTCTTTATGACCACCTCCCTTTCTTTCAGCTTTGGGATTCTACCCTACAGTCATGACTGCAACAATGAAACACGATGAACATAGTACAGTTGTGTACACCTACCATAAATGTAGATGTTAGAGTGTCTTCACTGTTGCAGTCTGGGTTTCCCTCCCTCCTGTCCCCTCTTCTTTTTACTTTTATGTGGTTCCTTTTTTCACCATTCTTCTGAGGTGTATTTGCATAGGTTTTGGGACCATTTTAATTTTGGAACTCCTGACATCTGGGGCAAGAAAAACTGGAGAAGATGGCGTCGGTTGTCAGCTTTATACTCCTGGCGTTCTGACGTCAGGGAGCAGAGTTGAACAACCGACGCCGGACCCAGACTTTCGGATTCTGGCCGACCGAGGGCTGCCTGCCGGCAGGGGAGAACCCTACAGTCATGACTGCAACAGTGAAGACACTCGAACATCTACATTTATGGTAGGTGTACACAACTGTACTTTGCATGCTGTCTACGTTTGCTCTAGAGGCTGCTGAAACCATGCTCTTATCATTTGTGAGCATACTTGTGTACTTTTCTGTGAGCTCATGGATTTGACAAATTTCTCTGGCTTTGTTTAATGTTAAATCACTGTCATAAAGCAAAATCTTTATCACTGCTGCACTATTAACACCACACACAAGCCTGTCCTTTATTAACTCCTCTTTCAAGTCACCAAATCTGCATATTTTTGCTTTATTTCTCAAGTCAGTGATATAAGCTGCAAAAGTTTCCCCTGGATTTTGATCTCTTTTTGTATAAAATAAGTGCCTCTAATTTAACATTTGTCTGGGTTTTGCACAATTTCTCTAAATTTACATTTTAAGCACTCGGGTCTTCCCTTGATTCAGCCGGTACCACAATATGACAGTCTGCCCTCACTCCAGCATATACTTCTGGTGCATACACAAATGAACACACTGTTTCAGTAGCTTCTGACCCAGCTAAGTTAAGCAAAATGAATTCCCTCTTGCGTGCATTTTTGTCAGAAAAAGCTGCTTGTATGAAAATATTGTATTCCTCCTCGAATACTCTCCTTTTTTTTCTGCTATATTATGATCAAGCACAAGTGGACTTGGTCTGTGAAATGCCTCTCCCATATCAACACACAGTATTGAAGGTGCTTGAAATTCTGTACGAACGTACACAAATATATATGTGCCAAAACTTTATGCCAGTACTTGTAATTATGCCTAACAGCACAACAAACTCTGAAGTAACTCTTCACTTTGCCAGATAAGTCTCTGTAGCACAAGAGCACTTTGAAATCACTGTACTTTATGAAACCACTGTACTTTATGAAACCACTTAGTGTAAGAAATACTTCAAAATGACTATACTTTGGTAATAGCTCAGAGCAAGAAACACTTCAAGATGAATGCACTTTGCAAATAAACTGTATACAGCCCAATAATCTTTCTTTCAAAATGGTTGTACTTTGCGAAATAACTTGGTACAGCGTAAGACGCACTCTGCAATGGTGGCACTCTACAAATAAATGCACATAGCACAAGAAACTTTTCGAAATGACTGTACTTTGACTGCACTTTGCAGTATCACTGTACTTTGCACACAGCAAACTCTTTGAAATAATTGCACCGTAATAAATCACATGCTCTGCAAACACTTTGCACACACAATGAGATACTTCAAAACAACTCTAGTTATGCTTTGAATGGCTTTGGTCAATGCAAAATAGTAGTTTATGCCCAAACACGGTCTTTTACTAAAAAACATGCAGTCACCCTGCTCTTTAAGCTTAATTTGCCCTTTTATTGTACTCGTTATGCCTTTTTAATCTCTTATGCTCATTATACTTTTGTGTGCCCATTTTACATTAAACATGCTCGTTATGCAAACCAAAGATAATTCCGAGCTCCTTATGAATAATTTTGCTAATTTTAGCAAATATTGTGGTTTTGAACATTTAGTTTAATCAGTAATGTGGTTTGTGCCGTCCATTTGCTTAAGTTTTTGATTAATAATGCGTTGCGATTAATAATGTGTTTTGTGCGCCCTTTCATTTTCTTTGCCAGATAAGTCATCTGTGCAATTTTTTTACCTTTAGCTAGTTTCTGGCCATTTTTTATTTGTCTGTGCTCGGTTTCATTCAGCCTGCTTAATCTGCCTTCACCTTCAACTCTGCACCTCATGGCTTGAAGTTACACTCTCAATCCAGGTTCTGACACCATGTCACTCGTCTGGTCAGGATAAAACAGACTAACATTTTTGAGTTCATTTCAGGCAGTTTGTTACACACAAATACATCAGAAATTATGCTTTGTAACTTGAATAAACTAGATGTTAAACACTCTGGCTGTTCTCTCAAAATGGCACTGCTGCCTGCACTTCTTCTGTATTTATATGCATGTGCTTACGTCTGGAAATGCTTCTTAAAGGTACATACACATGCTCTGATCTGCATCATCCTTGCTTCAATTTTCCACAGAGAGATTACCTTGAGAACTAATCCTTCATTTATGCCTAAAATGGAATCCAAGTTTACTTTGAGCCAAGCTGTCAGTTTCTACAAGGACAGGGTTTCCTTGAGATCTAGTCTTTCATTCATACCTAAAGTGGTGGTGTCAGTGTTTACTTTGAGCCATGCTATTCATCTTCCCATCTTCTTTTTAGAACCTTAAACAAGGGAGAGAGTATGCTACATACTCTGGATGTCCACAGCAAACTCTGTTGTTGTCTTGATGGCGGTAAAGATTTCATAAATTTTGATCAGCTGTTCATTTCTTATGAAGTCCGAAGGACAACCTTTATCAATGTAGACAGTCTCTAAATGGTTGTCTCATGCTTATTGCCTTTTGTTATACCCACCACAGTAAGGCAATTTTAGACCCGGACAAGGCTGACTCTACCAGGGCCTTAACTTCATCTGTGGCTTTCTGGAACAGGGTGTATCCTAGGAGTATTTTAGAACCAGCAACTTGCTTCTCTGTGCATACTTTCACCAGGCATTACAAACTAGATTCCTTCAGGTCTAGAAAAGGCTTTGTTAGGACCATTCTTCAAGGGCTCCTGGACCCTAATATTTCCTCCTCCTCCCAGGTTTGGGTTTGGGTGTGTGGAAAGTGCCCTTTAGCTTTGGAAGCTGGCCAGCTGTTCTACTGTGTACAGGATATAACTCATAGCTAAGGCTACTGCATAAGTGATCATTTGAAGTTTACTTGCACAACTGAACTTTATTTGGTTAGAATAATAATTCTGTCCTTAATTTTTGTAACCGGTATTCTTTGCTTTATAAACTGTGTCAGACCTTTGTCTCTGCAACTTTCTTTTCCTTGAAAAGGTAAAATAGTTGGTACACATTCTGGAAACCTCATTGTACACCAAAATTTCTCCAAGTCCTGATCTGGGGATGAATTCATCACCCAGCACCTCCTTGCCTATAAAGCAACTTCCCTTTTATTTTTCAGTTTAAAAGCATAGAAGCATTTAAACTCCATTTAGATGGCTAAGATGGAGTCCTACAAATGCATCCCAGATTATATCTAACTGGGCCACAGTAAACATTATCACATCTCAGTCCTCTGTGGTTTATTTTCTGCTTCTCCTTTCCTCCAACTTCTCCCTCTTTCCTTTCTCTGTAGTGTAATCAAGGTTGTAAATTTTCCATCTTCTGCCATCACCTTCGAGGCTGTTGGCTCAACACGAAGGCTTGCTCTTCAGCAATATTGTTTGCTAAGCCTGGAATGATTGACATATTGCTGGTGTGGTATACATTTATGAAACTCTGAAGCATTTTTTTCACTTTATCATTTCCGTAACTTTAACTTGAAATTATATTCTAGGGCTTAACACTATGGTCTAGATTTTGTTGTGTGTGTGCTTCATGCTCTATACTTGAAACTGTATTCCTACTCCCCACCTCCCATTTAGTCGTGGGAGTTGTGTTAAAAACTCTAAAGCACTGTCTTGGTAGTGGTTGACAAAAATGGCAATTTCAGATCAAGTTGTTACTGGTTAGTTGATGTGCACACACTAGCTGTAGCTTTTGCAGATACTTTCTGCAATCAAGTCCCCTTCTGGCAGCTGAACCTGTGTCAGGTGCATGTTTTGAGTCCACTGCTTTACACATCTTGATGTGACTTTAAGTATTGTATTCAAATGAATTAGAGACTGTATGAATGACTCATCTGTTTTATACCAACAAGTGATTATCATCCGAGTGTTTGGCGTTTGCCCTTGGAAAAGACTGCTGGAGAAGGAAAGAAAATAGCAGTAGCAGCAGTGTAGTGCTGTCTGTGGAGATCCATACTGGGAGTTCTGTTGTTGAGATGAGCATTTAGTAGAATTACTGTTTAAAATGCATCACTTGCATGTTGGCTGTTTAGTAATCAGAGCTGATTTCTCACCTTGGTTGAATCCAGTTGCCATTGTAATATTGTATCAGCCATGCATATTGCACCAGATTTGCATTATTCTTGCATGTTTGTGGAGCTAGGGATTACCTTGATCACAAAAAAATCTTTGAGGCTTTTGATAGGATTTCATTTTTGAAAAAAAACCTTTGTGCCTTGGTATAGAATCCATCCATCCGTCCTCATCCCCTTTTTCCCATTTTTGCACATGGGGTCAGTGTGTCACTTCAGCAGTGGCAATCATCTCAAGCCAAGGTTTACACTGCCAGGTGGCTAGCCCTGCCTTGATAGTTCATTCGTACTACTCATTCGCACACCCACTCTTGCCTATGGTCAATTTAGAATGTCCAATTCCCCTACTTGCATGTCTTTGGAATGCGGGAGGAAACTGGAGCACCCGGAAGAAACCCACATGAATGCAGGGAGGACATGCAGACTCCACACAGAAGACACCCCAGCCAAGAATTGAACCAGTGAACCTCTTGCTGTGGGGTATCGGCACTAACTGCTACACCAATGTGTCATCCCCTTGCGATAGAAGGCTTTCATAATAAAATAAATAAATAAATAAATAAATCTTTGAGCCTTATGATAGACCTTCAATTTAATTCATACGTATTTTGCCACTTTTGCTGCCAGATGTTTGGTATTGTGTATGCTACCACAATATGTATCTTTTGTGTTTTACTGCAGTGGCTCAGAGAACTTTGTGCACATGTCTGAGTACTACATTCAATGTACTGCTGCTTGTGTAATGTAGTAGGTGTAAAACTTACTATTGTAATGGTGTTCATGATCCTCTAGGTAATTATTTGGACTTTGCAGCAGTAGCATTCACAGATACTTTTCTGATGCACCAATATTTGTTGAATTTCACATTTTTTATTCTTTACAAGAGTTTTATTTTTGGTGACATCATGCTTGAATGGGTGGGTAGAATAAAATTAATAAAATTAAAATTCCATTGAATCATTTCCTTAACATTGCAACTTCAACAGTATATGGTTATTTTGTTTCTAGTCTTTATTTTTCAGTTTGGTGTGTCCTGTTCTTGTCTGGCCATGAACAAAGGTCAGCAGGTGAGTCATTTATTTTCTAGTATTGACTTGTATAATTTTAAGGAATCTTGGTTTTGGTAAGTTTGGGTCTGTAAATTTAAATGACATTTGCAGTGGAAAGAACTGTATCATATAAGAAAGCAAACTTGTGTGCTTCCATTTGTGAGAGAACATTCACAGTGTAAAAGACCACATCTGTAGTAGTTACTTCATTTGCTCTGCAACCTGTGGGTATCGGATCTGATCTCGGATCCGAGCCGGCAGCTCTCCAAGCTACAAGATGAACTCCTAGCTCCTCCCCCCTACCCATAATCCCCTGCTATGTGATACATTACCTCAGATCGTTTTTTGCCGCGCTGAAGCAGCTACTTTTGAAGCGCTCCTTGGCTTTTGGTGAGATTGAACCTTTTTCTTTTTCTGTCAAAAAAAAAAAAAAAAATCTTTTTCCTAGTTGTGAGAGTGTTTAGTTTCTGGGTTAGTTATCTATAGTGTAGTTTAGTTGGATATCTTTTTGTTCCCCTTTTCTAACTAGTTTTTCTGGTAGTTGCCGCCTTTCACCCTCCCCCCTCTTAGTGTTTGGGTGTGTTCTTGGTGTGAGTGGTGTTATGGCTGAAGGGCCTAAGGCGGTGTTCTCGAAATGTACTGAGTGTGGCCATAAGCTTTCGCCAGCGGATGGCCACACTCAGTGCGTTTTATGCTTGGGGGCGGCCCACTTGTTATCGGCTTGCACAATCTGCGCGGCCTTTAATCTCTGAGCTATCAGGGATAGGAAGAACAAGCTGATCGTGGCGGGCTTGTTGCCTCAGGAATCAGCTTCTTCTTCCTCCCCCTCTCAGGCACAGGCTGCCTCTGCAGCCCCTCGTGCCTTCTGTGCTCCCGACTCAACCTGGAACTCAACCTCCCTTTTTGGTTGTGAGTTCAGGGGATTCAGGTACCTCCACTGCGGTGGAGAAAAGGCATAAGGACAAGGGACAGAAGTCCCACAAAAGGCGGGCTGAGACTCAACCCTCAGCCCCGCCGTCTAAACTGGCTAGGTCTCCCTCGAGGGTCCCTGGATCCTCCCCCTCTCGGCTCCGTTCGCCTTGTTTTTCTCTGGAGCTGGAGGAGGAGGATCGGTCTCCCTCGAGGTCGTCGAGGCGGCCCTCCCGGCCCGCCTCGACGACTTCTTCAAGATCAACCAGGAGCCTCACTGAAGCAGATATGGATCGGATGATGCGCGGATTCATCCAGACCCAAATGCAGATGGGGGTGCTCTTGCCCCCCCTCTGGGGCGGGAGCGCGGCCCCCATGTTTGCTCAGATTACTCCTTCTCAAACCCGTTTTCGGGTCTCTGAGTTATCGGATCCGGGCCCTTTCAGAACTGGGGATTCGTCGGCGCCGATAGCTCCGGTCGCTTCGCCGACTGTGCCTTCGAGTCTGTCGGATCCGAGCTCTCGGGGCTGAGGGCTGAGCATTGGATCCGGGGGAGCTGATGTGTCTTCGGCTCCGTTAGGTTCAGAGCACACCGCTCTCTCGGCTCCGGCTGCATCGGCTCCGACCCCGATCCCTACCGAGGAGATTGCTCTCGGAGCCTGGCGAGAGTAGCTCTCCTTCGGCTTTTGAGGTTGTGGAGAGGGTACTGTCGAGGACCTCCAGGTCCCAGATTCGGGCGTCGGATCCTCCTGTACCCCCCGCTGCATGTGGGTGTATCCTCCATCATCCAACCATCGGGACAGCCTGCTCAAGCCCTCCAGTTGGTTCCCTTGGAGGAACAGGACCCCGTTGATGAGCCCTCTTCGGACAGTCCCACCGAGGAGGTCCCTCGTAAACGGTGCAAGAGGAGGCACCTGGACTCCCCCGAGTCCGTTACAACCGACATGGATTTAGATGAAGGGGAAGGTTCCCCAAAGTCACCCTCCCGAGGATGTCTCCTTCAGAGACATCATGGAAATGTTGCGTATTAGAGGGGGTGGTCTGCCCAAAAACCTTCCGCTGATGAATCTGTGTTCCTGGATGCGTTTGAGGCAGGCCCTTCTACCTCCTGGGTCTCCCCTCCGGCTGACCCCCTGGTAGACCTCATTACTACCAGGGCGTGGAAGGAGCCTGACACCGTGGAGCCTATCCCGAAGCGACCCAACAAGATACTTAGCCCCCCAGTGGATAGACTGTCTTGGGCCAAGGGAACCCCCGTGGATGCCATGTTAGTGACGGCTGCCACCAAGAGAGAACTCACGCAGGAGAGTTCTTCGGTTCACCCGCCAGATAAGGAATCTCGGGCACTGGACCGCATTGGGAAGCAGATGTTTAGTTCAGCGACCTTTTCTGTAAGGGCGCTAAACTATATGGCACATACCATTAGGCTGCAACGAGACTTAATTAAGGAATATGCTGCAGCCCCCCCGGAGTCCATGTCGGTCGAGGACAAAAAAGTGTTCTCGACTCGTATGGCCACTCTGAAATCCATCTCTAACACGTCCATGCGTCTACTCTCCCATGCCATGGAGGGAGCCGCTAAGGCCAGCGGAGCCGGGGTCATCTTGCGACGTCACTCCTCCGTCTCTGCGATTTCGCGGATCCCTTCAAGGCGTCCTTCACGAATGCACCCTTTGACAGAATGCACCCTTTGACAGATCTTCGCTCTTTGGCAAGACCGTTCGCGAGACGCTGGTCCAAAGCGAGAAGGATGGGAAGACGCTGTCTGCCATCAGGGTCCACTTCTCTAATCCCCAACGATCCTTTTCTAGGAATCAGGGGGGACAAAAGAAGCTGTGGTTCCATAAGTCCCAGCAATCCCATCCAGCTTCGGACACGTCGTCCTCTAGAGGCAGAGGAGGACGCCGGCCCAGAGGCAGAGGGGGGGGGGAGCGTAACTTCGGGTCCAGGGAACCCTTCCCGGATAGACCCACGCAGCAGCCCTGAGGGCTTACCTAGCTGTCTCTCTCTGGAGGCAGGAGGGGGGCGGTTGTCGGAGCACCTGTCAAACTGGGAGTCCATTACGACAGATCAATGGGTGCTCCGCATCATATCCAGAGGTTATACCATCCCCTTCATAAACCACCCTCCCTCGACCAGACACCTCCCCGATGTTCCATCCGATCGAAGGGAGCCAGCAGCTTCAGAAGTCCTGAAGTTGCTAGAAAAAAGAGCCATCCAGCCCGTCCCCCCAGACCAGTCCGGATTGGGTTATTACTCCAGGTTCTTTTTAGTGCCAAAAAGGACGGGGGACTTAAGACCCATTCTAGACCTCTCCGCTTTGAACCTGTTCATTCCCAAAGAAAAATTCCAGATGGTCACCCTCCAATCTATTCCCCCCCTTCTGCGGCAGAATGACTGGATGTGCTCTGTAGACCTCAAGGATGCGTACTACCACATCTTGATGGACAGACGATCCAGAAGGTTTCTCCGCTTCCGGCTGGGAGCCAGTCCTTACCAGTTCAGGGTTCTCCCGTTCGGCCTCACCTCAGCCCCCAGAGTGTTCACCAAGGTCATGGCAGTGGTTGCAGCCCACCTGAGACTTCAGGGCATTCAGGTCTTCCCGTACCTAGACTGGCTCCTTACCGCCACCAACAGGCATCAGCTCTGCGTGGCAAGAGATTATGCTCTGACCCTTGCCCAGAGCTTAGGCATCTCTGTAAACCTCCAGAAATCCTCTTTGCCCCGTACAGGTCCTGGAGTTCATAGGAGCCAAGTTAGATACCCGCATTTCTCGAGCTATGCTAACTGCAGACAGGCTAAACAGCTTGTCGTGTCAGGTGCTAATTCTTCTTCAAAGTCCGGCCCCGGAGGCGGAATTAGTTCTGAGGGCACTAGGATCTATGGCAGCAGTGATCAGTCTCGCCCTTCACGCGCGTCTGCGAATGAGGATTCTGCAGTGGACCCTTCAAGTTCAGTGGTCCCTGCTACTCAATCCGTTGAATACTCAGATTCCTCTGAGCCAAGTTTGCAGGCACTCCCTTCTTTGGTGGCTCCACGCCCCAGAGCTGAGGCAAGGGAGGCCTTTTGTTGTCCCCCCCCCCCCAAGCCACGTTGACCACGGACACTTCTCGCCTTGGGTGGGGGGGGGCATTGTTCGGGCAGAACCATCCATGGCATGTGGACTCCCCTGGAGACCACTTTGCATATCAGTGTCCTAGAGATGAGGGCGGTGCTTCTAGCGTTGCAAGCTCTCCACAACCTTCTACCTCTGGGGACTATTGCAATCCAGACAGACATGTCAGTTGTCTGGTACATAAACAAGCAAGGAGGAACCAGGTCCTACCCACTTTGCCGGGAGGCTATGAGAGTGTGGGAATGGGCGATATCCACCAACCGCTTTCTGGTAGCAACGCACATTCTGGGTCGGTCCAACATTTTGGCGGACAAACTGAGCAGAGTGATTCTCACTCAATACGAGTGGTCTCTCAATCCATCAGTTGCGAAGCAGATCTTCCGCAAATGGGGTTGGCCTTGCTGAGATCTTTTTGCTTCTCCCTTAAACACAAAATGCAGCGAGTACTTCCCAATACAATCCCAGAGACGCTCTAGTCCATGCTTGGCCACCCGGTCTACTTTATGCTTATCCCCCCCTCTTCCGCTCATGACCAAGTTCATACAGAAAGCCCGTCGGTTGGGGAGCAGAGTTATCCTCATAGCCCCATTCTGGCCTCGCCAGATCTGGTTCCCTTGCCTGCGGTCTCGCAGTGTATCTCCGCCATGGATACTGGATCCCATTCCAGACCTGATTTCGCATCCGGCGGGATACCAACCCCCAAACCTGGTGAACCTCAAGCTTGTGGCTTGGTTGCTCCAGTTCCACTGATGGCTAGGACTCCGGTATCTCATCCCCTGTTAAGGCCATTCTAGTCGCAGCACATAAGCCGACTACTAGGAAGATTTACTACAGCAAATGGAAACGTTTCTCTGTCTGGGCTAAAGATAGAGGCCTGGATCCATTTACAGTTCCTATTCCTACTATTATAGACTTCCTGTCGCTGATATTTAGACAAGGAGCAAGTGCTTCTACAGTTAAAGTGCAATTGGCAGCCATCTCCCATTTCCATGTGGGAGACTGACTAGGATCTTTGGCTTCTACAGAATTATGTAAAACCTTCTTGCGGGGCGTTTTCCTCTTGAAGCCTCTGGTGAAAGTGGTGGTGCCTCCATGGGATTTGACCTTAGTCTTACAAGCCTTGACAGGCCCACCCTTTGAACCTGCGGCTTCGATTCCATTAAAATTCTTGTCCTGGAAAACAGCCTTTTTGGTGGCCATTACTTCAGCCAAAAGGGTGTCAGAACTTCAAGCTTTATGTATGAAGCATCCTTATCTCATTTTTCGCAAGGATAGAGAGTGCTCCTCAGGACTAATCCGTCGTTCTTACCTAAGTTGGCTTCGGAGTCAAATATCAATCAATCAGTAAACTTACCCGTGTTCTTCCCAAATTTTCAGAATAGAGGAGAATGCAAATTGCATAAATTGGATGTGCACAGACAACTGCGTTTTTACCTGCACAGGACTAAGGATTTTCGCAAGTCGGACCAGTTGTTCGTGTCATTTGCTAAATCGGCCATGGGTAAGGCCATTTCCAAAGTGACTGTAGCAAATTGGATTTGTCAATGCATAGTCCACGGGTACTTATCTGCAGGCAAACCGGTTCCTACGGGAATTCACGCTCACTCTACGAGGGCTGTGGCCACCTCTGCAGCCTTCTGGTCTAGGATCCCCTTGGATGACATATGCTCTGCAGCTACCTGGTCCTCTTCACATACGTTTATTTCTCATTACAAGTTGGATATGGTATCGAGAGGTAGGGCTTCCTTTGGCTCTGCAGTGCTTCGGAATATCCTTCCATAAGGCCGCCCAGGGTTTTTCCCTAGGTAGCTGGGGACTCTGTCCCACAGGTTGCAGAGCAAATGAAGTAACTACTTCAGATAAAGAAGTTATGTACTCACCATAACGTTCCATCTTAGTAGGTACTTCATTTGTCGGTACTTCATTTGTCTGCAACCGACCCCCCCCCCCCCCGCCATCCCCCAAGCCTTTCGCGATTCCTGATCACCAAATCTTTGTTCTGCTTTAGGACAGTTATCTGGTGTTACTTCCTGTATCGAAGGTAGGAGTTGTGTAAGAGGCAAAAAAAATTCGATCTGAGGTAATGTAGCACATAGGGGATTATGGGTAGGGGGAGGAGCTAGGAGCTCGGATCTTGTAGCTTGAAAAGCTGCCGGCTCGGATCCGATACCCACAGGTTGCAGACAAATGAAGTACCTACTCAGATGGAACGTTATGGTGAGTACATAACTTCTTTTTTCTTCTGTTTTGCATCCAGTTATTGCAAATGTCTGACATTAATGTTCTGGGTAAAAATGGATTACATCTTTATTTGTAGATTTGTGATTAATCCCTCATTTTCTTCCTCGTACCATAGCGATGAAGGACGATATGTCATTAGTTTGTATATTTATGTAATCTACCCACTCTTACTTACTGTTTCATAGTAGTATGTGACAATCTTGTATGTTGTTATTTTTAGCTTGTATGTATTATAACTGTTATCTATACTAGAGTATGACAACTTTATTTTTCTAATGACACTTGCGGTTAGTGATCTTTTACATGGAAATGTGTGTTTTTTTTTTTTTTTTTTTTTTTTTTTTTTCTCTGTGTAATTGTATTTAATATTTATGGACCTCACAGCCATTTCCTGTCGGGTCAGCTGATATTTCTGCTAAATTCACTTGTTTCCCCTTTACTTTGTATTTGGAAAATATTGTAACTCCTTAATATATTACCTTTTAAAATTTAATCCTTAGTTTATTGAAGACACCTACAGGTGTTTCATAAAATGTCATATAGGTAGGCAGTGTTCTTTTTTAATCCTTTTCTTTTACTCTGTGTATTTGCTATGTTGCTTTGAAAGATATGCATTGTCTCGTTGGACCAGCACTGCCAAGTTACTTTTTTTATAGGTGTTCAACACACAGCCTTACTTGCATGGCAGTAGTAGTGCCCTACTAATCTCCTCCTGGTACTATGCCAAAGCTCAGAACTCCTCCCACTGCGTGTCTGAGTGAGGAGGACCAATCACCTGGCAGGACCAGAACAGCCCTTCACACTCTGACAGGAACCTTTCAGTTTTCTTGTGCCACAGTCAGAGAAAGATCTCTTAGGATATTGCTTCTCTCTTTGGGTGATATCAAGTGCAGAGCTCTGATAAGAAACTCTTTTGGGGTTTTATTTCATCTCTCTGCCTTTTTCTATTAGTGCTTGAATAGAATATTATGCTGGTCTGCTTTTTTCTTGTATGAAATATGTATATACTTTTACTGTGATATCTTTTACAGCACAAGACCTATAGTGTGTATTCTAAGCGTTGTCTCAGTTTCTATGGGGTTTAACACTTTATGGCTGTCTGATTATTATTTGAATTTCTACACTAAAGCTGTTTCATTGCGGGTCTCCTCATTGCCTCATGCTGCCAGAACCGCAAGTAATTTGCTGTTGTCATTTCTGTTGATTTTAAAAGCTTCTTTTGACAGGAAAACTTGCTGCTTTTGCAACTTTTTTCTTTGGGGTTAGGATTTTTTGAGGTCATTGAGCATATTTGCAACATTTAAATGTTTTTTTTTAATTTAAATCGTGACTTGGTTGCCGTTTTGTTTGTGTAACATTTCTGCCAGTAATTTGTTTGTCTAAGATTTGAATTAATTGCTTGATATGGTAGATTTACAACATTTTAAATTAATTTATTATTTAAACAGCAATTTTAGAGGCATTTTGTTTGCATATTTCTGACGTGAATTTCACTTTAATATTATATTTAATTCCTGATGTAAGGCTATTTTAAACTCTTTTTATGTTCGATTGAAAATAGCCTTTATACTGGGGATTTGTGATATACTTATTATGCTTTGTGCTACGTTACACAAACTGCTGTAATTTTTCCACTGTACGGTATTAAGAATAGTTTCTGCTGTAGAAATCTACTTCAGTTTGATATTTAAAGGAACATTGTAGGATTTCAGTTTTGTACTGGTCTGCCAATGCAGCCAGTACTTGTATTGATCTAGCTATTTTTTTGCCTCCTGTCTCGATGGATTCTGGTACACCCCCCAGTACATATCTTTCCACTATGAATCTTAAAAAAACAAAAGAATTGCTTAAGCCTACAGCTTGCGACTCCACCATAGCCATAGCTTTGGCTAGGATGTCGGACCTCCAGGCTCTCTGGTGTGGCCTTAGTATTATCCTGTGAGTGACGCAAGGGTCAGACACATTCTCTGGGACTGTCCGCATGATAGGGGCAGGAGTCTCTGCCTAGTTTCCCACCTGAGATGGCAGCTTTTGGTAGATTCGTGGCTCAAGCAGTTGGTTATGTGATGCATATCCAGGTTATAGTAATGCTGGTGCTTCTACCCCCTCGTCAGTCTGCTAAGGAGTCCCTTTTTGAAGGAGATCATGTGTCTGTGGACTCTGAGACATCTGTGTTTATTATCAGTGGAAACTAATTAATCAAACTGATACAGAGACCCAAATGGATGTTTTCTTCTCCCCTCTTTGATCCCAGCATTAGAGGATGTCTTATGGGAAGCTTATAGCTCTCTGTTCATTGAGGCTTTGCCTAAGAAAGAGTTTAAGAAGCCAAACAGGAAGTAAAAGGAGGGAGCAAGGCAGTGATTCTGCCAAGCCTAACGAGAAGAGTTCCTTTCCTCAAGTTGGAAGGGGGTTCTACTTTTATCACTATTCTGAGATCCGTTGCCCATCTTTATCACGTTTCCTGAATGGTACCTTGTCTGTCAGGTTAGCTGTCAACAACAGTAAATTCAAATACTTATAGGCAAAATGAATCACAGCGAGCATATAAAACCAAATCATACTTTATTTAGGTAAGTGCTTTCACCACATCAACGTGGCTTCTTCAGACCTTAACACACATCAATATAATGTGCACTTATAAAACACTCTTAAGTTAAAGCATCCAATCATATGCATTATCCCCTCATTCAGTAGTGACATCATTATCCAAACTTTATAAAGGTATAATAACACTATATAAAGCATGCAGCAAATAAGCACTCCTTTATATAGTTAATGCAAACTCACTTGTGCACAAATCATCTGGGTAAGCCTCTAGCTTTAAGTACAGGTTTAATGGAGACCACTTCATTAAGTCCAGCTCCCTTGTCAGCCCTGAGATTTAAAATCCATCTTAATTCACCCTCTTCAGTTTTATTTTTAATATTCCTCATTCTGGCCGTTTCATGTATAACTTCAATTGCTCTTGATTTAAAATAATGTTCGAGGCTAGTATTTAAGACATACCTAGCTATAGCATACTTGGCTATAGCATTATTTCTGTTTCCATTCTTAACACTATACAAGTGTTCTCTTATACGTTCCTTAAGGGTATGATCTGTCTTCCCTATGTAGAACCTTGAGCAACATACACATCTCGCCATATAAACTATGTGTTTAGTATTGCAGTTGGCCCCAACATTAAACTTCTATGGTCTCTAGTATCCGGATGCAAAAAATCTACAGATTCTGTGTCTATATAATCACAGTGCCTACATTTACCACACGGGTATGTTCCTTGCCTTATTCATTGCTGTAACCCTATTAGGATAGCAAAGTAACTTTTTCATAGAGTGACAATTCTTATAACAGTAACTTGGGTTTGTACCCACTAATTTGACAGTCTTCTCATCTGTTAATAGAATAGGCCAGATTTTCTCAGTAACCTGCTTTATACAGTTAACATTGCTAGTATAATGCATAGTATACTTAACATGCCCATAGCCTTTTTTCTTATGCTTAGTCATTTCTGTTTTCTCTGTACATGCTTCCTTGAAATATGGCTTCACCCTTCCTTCTCTTATATCCTTCACTTCATTCAGTATTCCCTTTGTTTCATTATATTTGTATCCCCTAGCCCCAAAACTGTTTTCCAGTTGTTTTATTCCTTCCTGGCGTCCCTCATCCTTGTGTTGTAGTCTCGACATCCGCATACCTTGTCCTTTCACCACATTTTTAAATATCTTCCTGGGATGCATACTGTTTCTATGTAAAATGTGATTTCTATGGCATTCTTTCCTGTAGAGACTAGTGGTAAAGGATAGATTTTGTTCCTTTATAACCATGACATCTAGAAACTTAATCATGTCCGATGAAAATTTAGTAGTAAATTTAAGGAAGTCAGATGTAGTATGTAGAAACTCCACAAAATTATTTAACTGTTGCTCAGTCCCTTCCCAAATCAAAAACACGTTATCCACAAAACGAAAAAGTTTAACATTTATTGAAGGTATCAGTGAAAAAAACTCTCAATTTCCTGTTGTGCCACAACTGAGTTTCAGTAACTATTGGCGCAGCTAGTACCCATTGCTAACCCATGTTGTAAATCACATTGACCTTCAAAGACAAAAAACATTATTTTTCAGTCCTATTTCCATAAAACTGCATATACGTCTGATATGTCCGTCTTCATAGCTGCTACTTTCCCTCAAATATCTTCTCATAAACTCAATACTTGTTCATTAGATATAACCGTGAACAATGACATTACGTCCATAGTTACTAACAAAACAGATTAATTCAGGACATTTTTATTAGTATAATTATACAGATCTTGTAAAAAAATGTTTAGTGTCTTTTAATACAATATCAGATTTATCTAAAACAGGTCTCACTTGTTTCTCAATAAAAATTGAAAATGGTTCGGTTACCCACCCTGTACCCGCTACAATCTGCCTAAAGGGTGGGTCAGTGGTTGCCTATAAGTATTGGATTTTTACTGTGTCTTGGTTTATATTACTACGGCAATACATTTAGCCATGGACTACTTTTGTTCTGCTATTAGCTGTCAAAAAGGTGACCTGTTTTCTGTACTGACCTTTGGGCTATCCACTGCAACGCTGGTTACTAAATGTCTTACTCTGGTAGTGGCCCACTTACTGACTCTGGACACTTTTTCCATACTTGGGTGACTGGCTCTGTGTCCTGGTATTAGATTTGTTGTAGAGGGTTGTGCCCTGACTCTGCTGTATAGGGTTCAAGTTGAAATTCCTGAAGTCATGTTTCACACCCTTGCAAAGACTTGTCTTTCTGGAGTGCTTTATTGACTCAACAAGAGTCTGTTTTTTCTACCTAAAGACAAACACCTTTTTTCCAGGCAGTGTTGCTGGAATTCTCCCAGAGGAATGTTGCCTCTAAGAGAATCTCTAGAAATTTTTTTGACAGGTGACATTTATGATTCTTATTCTACCACTGACCAGTCTTCATATGAGAAAAATTCAGTGGTAAATTGTTGGAAGCAGGATCTTCTCTCCCCAGAATTCCAGTTGCCGGTGCTGCCCTTCATAAAGACTAGACTTGCTCAGTTGGTCTCTACATCACTGCATCGGTCTAAGGCTTCCTTTCTCCCTCTGATTTGTTCGACTTTGCCTGGGGAGCTATGTCAGTGGTGATGTGCTAGCCATGTGGTGGCCTATGATGCATGGAAGAACATCAGTAGTTAGGGTATGCTTACAGTGTTCACGTCTTGAAAGTCCCTCACCACCTTTGCACTCGAGTCCACTTCTGATGGTTGACATAACCACAGTGATGTGGTACCTCAACAAACGAAGGGGTATAGGTCCATTAAGGGGTATCTCTGCTTGCCTGCAAAAGGATGCCCCTGTTTATGGTTCATGAAAAGAGTATTACATTTAAGGTTGACATAACCACAGTGATGCGGTACCTCAACAAACGAAGGGGTACAAGGTCTTACCACATGTGCTGATTGACAGCGGTAGCCTGGGAGCAAACTTCTACATATTCATTCTCTGTTTGTCTTTCTTTCTCTCTCCTCCGGCATCATACATCCCATCGGAGTAGAACGTTGGGGCAGTCAGACTGAGCAGATCCGCACAAGTGGAAGGTCAAGCAGTTGTGTTCCAAGATCTAGGCTAGATGTGGAGAATTCCTCTGATATATCCGTCCGCCTCCTTTCAAAAAGGAACAGCTGGGGAATTTCTGTTCAGACATCCTTGTAGCCATGCTTGGAGGGCAGATGCATTCTTGTTCCCTTGGACAGGAATATTCCTGGATGCGTTTCCACACTTTCCAATTGTTTCTCGACGATGCACAGCAGATGTTAAAGGAGGTCAGAAAACTTGGTATTAGAAAGTCATCTGTTTTACAAGTGGATGAGTTAAGTGGTACTTAAATGGAAACATCGTGGCTAATATCCTTCTGGTTTTGAAATATGGCTTGGCATATGGATTAATTAAGGGCTATCTCTGCTTGCCTGCCAAAGGATACCCTTGTTTCTTCTTTTATGGTACAATGGTTCATGAAAGGAGTATTGCATTTGAGACCCCATCACAAGCAAATTCCTCCTTCCTTGGTACTCCACCATATTTTTGAAAAAATTAACCTTACCACCTTTTGAATCGACAGCTGATCTCAAGATCTTTGTATGCTTTCCTTGACATCCACAATTTGATTTTTCTGAGCTGTAAGCTCTCATGGTGAGGCAACCTTGTCTGACTTTCCACAGGGACAGGGTTGTGTTGCACACTTATTCTTTTTTCAGGATGAAGGTGGTTTGTCTTCACTTTCTGTCAGCCTTTTAATCTTCTTGTGTTCTTTCTGGAATGTGAGAATAGGGGATCAATGTTGTTTTATTCCTTGGAAGTGCATAGGCTGCTCGGGCACTACCTTGACAGACACCACCCTTTATGAAGGCCAAAAGGCTTTTTATTTCATTTTCTATGACAAAGAAGGCTCAACCTGTCTCTAAGCAAGGCAGTGCACATGGATTGTCCTCTGGTATTATTTTTTTTGTTATACTCACCATGGCAAGGTGAAACCAAGCAAGGTAAATGCACTTCTCATTGGGGCCTTGTCCTCTTCGGTGACATTTTGGAAGAGAATGGACTATAGAAGTATTCTCTTTTTGTCCTGGTGTCTTGGTGGGTCCTGGTCTCTGTGTTCTGGTCCCAGTATGTCTCAGTGGGTCCCGGTCTCTCTAGGTCTCTGTGGATGTCCTTCCATTTCATTTTTGCAGTACTCCTAACAATAAAAATCCCCTGCCAAGGGCAGCCCAACATTCAGCCGTTATACCAAAGCCTTTAGGTTGCTAAGGGGTCCGCTGTATGTCACACACATATTCCCCATGTACAGCATAGGGCATAAAGGTGAGGTTCGGACATACCATCCTCAGAACTTCTTTGCTGCCAACACAAACACCATCTTTGATTGCCGGTCTGAACGCTTGCTTCATTTGGTGGTTCACCAAGCCGTTTTTCAGATAAGTGCCCTGTTGGAGTTTTATCTTTTTCCTTTTGATTGTTGCTTGTGAGGGTCATGTCATCCAAAAAGGGTAAATGCCAGTGTGGGAGACAGATTCCCCATAAATATCACCACAAGCAGTGTTTAAGTCTCTGTGCTTCTCACAGCCATACATCCTGTTCTGTTTGTCAAGCTTTCATCCTGAAGACTGTTCGTAGTCTGCTGTCCTCTTTGGCCATATATTTATAGAACCAACATCAACATTTTATTGAAAGACATTTATGGAAGATACTTCCCACTCTGAGGATCAGCGGTCCACAAAGAAAGATAAAAAAAGCAAGGTCTGATTCTTTAGCTGTGCCTCTTCCTCCGGGCATTTCTTTCGAGGCTAGTGGAAGCCTACTAGATTGCCTGGCTCTTTCGTTGGATTCTTTTGCAATGACCACTTTGCAGGCTGGCATGGAGCCAACATGATGCATGTACCTGGAGGCTTTGCAGACATCCATTTCAGATGTTCAGTGGGAACCACGGTTGAGTATTACCAAAGGGCGTTCCTCAGATTTTGCTTAGTAAGGAGGTTACGACTATTATTGTAGAGTGCCGTATGGGGTCTGAACCTTCTGCGTTTCATAAGTTGGACGTCCCTTTGTAGAAGAAACACAAAAAAAAAAGCTTGTTTCTGCCGCTTCTAAGGACCTTGAGAGTGACTGACAGAATTTTACTCATTGCCCTTAAGGCCTTGAAGCCCCCTCATGGAGTTTGATGTTCTTCGTGTTTCACTGTTGCAGTCATTACATTTGGTTAATCTGCTGGCAGGTTGCCCTCAGTCGGCCTAATTAACAAAGTCTTGGGTCCTGCGTCGGTTGCTGTCCCTTCTTCCATGACGTCAGGTCATCAGGGGTGTAAAGCATGCAGCCGACGCCATTTCATCAGTCTTTCTTGCCGCGCAGTGCCCAAAGCAGAAGCAGTTCGCAAGTGCCGGTTGGCAGACTCCTGAAATTTTCGTTTTTGAGTTTCAGAACCAAAGTCTTCAACTAAAAAGCTAAGTACCCCGTTAGAAACTTTTCTTGCTCCTTACCAATGTCAGTAAAAGTTAATAATTGCATTACTTGTGGGAAGCAAATACCTCATAAGGATTTCCATTTGTACTGTATTCCTTGCCTAGGCCCTGACCACAACATACCTTGGCTGTCGGATTTGTGCTAAATTTAATCAACGCACTATTAAACGTCGGTATATCTTTGCTTCTAAATATTTTGGATCACGCTTTAATTATCCAGAAATGTTGTCTGTTAGCAATCAGACTACCGGAATACCTAAAAAAAAAAAAAAAAAAAAAAAAGGCAAAGAAAAAGGCAGAGACAGGCTGTCTAGGTCCAAAACTGACGATGCTTCTCCTAAGCCAGTCGCCAGTTTGCCGGTACTCAGTGAGGTGCTTTTGCAGCCCCTGATACCCACTACTTCTGATTCGCAGGCCTCTACTGAGACCCATTCAGAGTCCGGTATGCCACGAGATGCTTCAATTATGGAACCCGTGGATGTCTGTACCTTAGATGGGTCTGGAGCCGCTGTGCAGGCACCGGCTTCTAAGGGTGTTTTTAGGCCTACAGATTTGTATATTAGACCGACGCCATCTTCAAAACTAAGGCCAAAATCTAAATCTATGTCTAAAACACCGACGCCTGGCCCACATGTGCATGCCCCTATATCTAAAAAACAAATGATCAAAATGGCTGAAGATTTAATTACTCTGATCAGGGGTAGACAACCCCCTCCCCCCTTCTTAAGAGGCCTAGGCAAGACATTGATTATGAATCTTCTGAGCAGGATTCCATTTCTTCTGACTCTTCTAATGAACAGGATTTGTCTATACCTACTTATAAGGACTCTAATGCAGAAGATTCCATTCCTTCTGCTTCTCCCCCTGAGGATTTTTCTTTTGGGGAAACTTTACATACCTTACGGAAACATTTCCACTGGGGAAGTCAGGATTTCTCTGAATCAAAAAAAGAGACGACTTCTACTTCCTCAACATAGGCCTTTGGCTATACCTCCTGTCCCAGACATTGTTGATGTTTTTTCAGAATCTAGTATGGCTCCTGACTCTCTGCCTCGGGCTCCTTGTAAGCCAGACAGATACCACAGGGTTCCTGACTCACACAAATTCCTTTTCAGAAATCCTATTGCAGATCCTGAAACCATTTCTCTGGGTCCCAAGGGCATTAAGGCCTCTACTGCTAAAAATCCTACCCTTTCTGATGGAGATTCCAGGGCGCTGGATAGATGGGGTAAAAAGGTTTACACTTCTGCAACCTTGGCAATCAGGGCTTTAAACTGTCAATTTCATATGCTTAAATACCAGCAGCATATCGTGGGACTGCTTAAACAGAAAATGATGTTAATTTCTGACTGTGTGGAAAATAAAGATTTACAGGATTTATTGCATTCAGCTCAAGAAGTTGGAAAACGTACTTTGCAATGTGGTTTTGATTCTTTGGAGGCCTCTTGCAGGGCTGCTGTAACTGGCTCTGTGCTAAGAAGGCATGCTTGGCTCAAAGAGCAAACTCTGCCTGATCATGTTAAAGCAAAATTGTTGGATGCTCCTTTACAACAGAGCTGTCTCTTTGGTAATAAGGCTGAAAAACTTTAAAAAAGATGGAAGATAAAGCTAAATCTATGCAAACTGTGAAAGATTTCTTACAAGTGCAATCTCCAAGATTTAGTAGGCATTGGCCTACTAAGAACTGGTCTATTCCAGTTCCTTCGAGAGCCACTCAAGTCAAACCCAGACATTCCAAAGGCTCCAGGTTTCAGTCACAAGGGACTTTTAGAACAAAACAATGGGGTGCCTCCTCCTCCAAATCTGGAAACAAGGCACCTCCCTATGGTAAGCAGTCTCAATGACTTCCCTCTACACTTACCAAGCACTTACCTTTCAGCCACCCCTTTGGGGGGAAAACCGGCACTTCATGTAATAAACTGACAACTTATAACCCAGGACAAATGGTTTTAAATACAGTATCCCAGGGATACAGATTTCATTTCCACACGTTGCCAATCCCAAACGGATGGCCAGACCTGCCCCCAAATCAATGGGCAGAGGCCCAGAAACAAGTACCGTCTCTCATGAACATGGGAGCTATTCAGCCAGTCCCAGAAGAGGAAAAGGGACAAGGTTTCTACTCCAGACTTTACCTAGTACCCAGAAAAGACAAATCATGGCGTCCAGTTCTGGACTTATCTATTCTAAACACATTTCTGGACATTCCAAAATTCAAGATGCTAACTCTTCAACAGTTACTTCCTATGCTAGGCAAAGATGCCTGGTTGGTAATTCTAGACTTAGAGACTTACCTGCATATCCCAATCAGGGGATCTTGCAGAAGATGCCTCTGCTTCAAAGCAGGCTATTTGGATTACCATTTCTCTGCACTTCCCTTTGGCTTATCTACTGCGCCCAGGGTTTTCACAAAGTGCCTGGCTCCAGTAATTGCATTTTGCAGGCAAAGAAATATTCAAATATATCCATACCTGGACGATTGTCACTGTTTTCTGCCTGAATTAAACATTCTTCAAAAACAAAAAAAAGGTTCTGTCTTGTCTAGGGTACGTCATAAACGAAAAGAAATCACAACTGGTACCCTCTCAAAAAAATTACATTCCTGGGTGCAAGCTTGAATACAACTGCCCAGATGGCTTACCTTACTCCAGAAAAAGCAAATTCATTTGGTGAAACAGGTGGCCACAAAAACCCTGCTATCTGCAAGACAAATACTGCAAGCCTTTGGGTTCATGGCCTCCTGCATTCTTCTAATTCCATATGCAAGACTGCATATGAGGAAACTTCAGTGGTACTTAGAGTTTATGGAGTCAACATTGTCACAGCCTGGAAATAATGATTCCTGTCATACCTTGCCTGCAACTAGAGTTCCTATGGTGGGCAGAGGCCCGCCACCAAAACAAGGGACTGCCATTCACTCCACCCCCTGCCGCCCAAACCCTAACTACAGATGCATCAGAATATGCTTGGGGGGCTCATCTGGCAGGGAAGTGCATTCAGGGCAAGTGGAGCCCAAATCAAATGCACCTTCATATCAATCAAAAGGAGATGCTAGCTGTACAGAATGCACTGACAGCCTTCAAGGACAACCTTCATCCAGGACAATTAATGATAGACAGACAGCACCACAGTTATGTGGTACATAAACAAGCAGGGGGGTACACACTTCTACCCCCTTTGCAGACTAGCCATGGCATTGTGGAACACTGCCTTGACTTATCAAATTCAACTACAAGCTCAATTCCTGCCAGGAAAGCTGAATACTCTGGCAGATGAACTAAGCAGAAATTTCATGGACCCACATGGATTTTCAACATGTTGACATGCAAATGGGGAGTCCAGACATAGTTCTGGGGTGAGGCAAAAAGATCCATCAGCTGGACAAATTCTGCATAAGAACTCATCACAAAAAAGCCTGGAAAGAGGATGCTCTATATCAGTCTATGCCTTTCCCCCTCTGCCAAGTTCTACTAAAAGTCAAACAGGACAAGCCAAAAATGATTTTGATTGCTCCAGACTGGCCTCGCCAACACTGGTACCCACTCCTGTGCATTATGACACACCTTCCACCGTGGCACCTGCTTACTTACTATCTCGGCAGAGCAACCAAATTCTGCACACTCCTCTCCAAATTTTGAATCTTGCAGCGTGGCTAGTCACCTAAATTCACCCTTGGCATCCCTCAGCAAACCTGTGATGGATGTCATTTTGGAGGCAAGAAGACCTAGTACTAGAAAATCTTATGCTGACAAATGGAAAAGATTCTGTGCCTGGAATCAATCACAAGGGATAAGTACAACAGTGCCCAATATTCCTCAAATTTTACAAAATTTAACTGAGATGCTTCACAAGGGCCTATCCTTTTCTTCCATAAAAATCCATGCCTCAGCCATTTCAGCTCATTACAACACAGAACCTCCCCTCTTCTCTCATCCTCTGCTAAAGCAGTGTCTCAGAGGGGTCACAAACTTAAGACCACCCAGGAGAGCTCCAATCCCTGCCTGGGACCTCAATTTTGTATTGGAAAAACTCTCTCTCCCTCCTTTCGAGCCAGCTGCTACTGCAGACTTAAAATTTCTTTCCTGGAAAACAGCTTTCCTTTTAGTAATCACTTCAGCTAGAAGGATTTCCGAATTACAGGCTCTTATGGCAGTGGAGCCTTTCATTGTTTTTCATGCGGACAAGGTGTCTCTCAGGACCAATCCATCCTTCATGCCTAAGGTGGTATCCAGTGTGGCTCTTAATCAGACCATTCATTTGCCAACGTTCTTTCCCAATCCACAGAACAAGGGGGAACGGATTCTACATTCATTGGATGTACACAGACAACTTAGATTTTACTTAAACAGGACAAAATCTCAAAGAAAATCTGAACTACCGGTGGCATTTGCTGCAGGGGCTGAGGGAAAGGCTATTTCAAAGCAGACCATTTCCAAAGGATAAGCCATTGTATTCGTTTCTGCTTTATGCACCATGGTAAAACTATCCCCCAGGGGATCAGATCTCATTCCACCAGGGCTGCATCTACTTCTACAGCCTTTCTCAGAGGTGTTCCTACCAGAGACATTCTAGAAGCTGCTACCTGGAGCTCGGTTCATACATTCACCAAACATTGCCATTTACCTTTCTTCTCTAAATCCAGAGCTGGCTTTGCCTCTGCTGTCATGCAGGGCCTTATAGCTGGTCCTAATGCTGTCTAAATCCATCCTCCCAACCATAGCTTTGGGAATCTACCCAAACGTAATGACTGCAACAGTGAAACACTAAGAACATAGTACAGTTGTGTACACTTAGCATAAATGTACATGTTCAAGTGTATTCAGTGTTGCAGTCCTGGTTACCCTCCCTCCAGCCCCCTGTTTTTTCTCATAATATGCCTCTTCTTACCTTTTACTATGCTTAGAAGCCTTTTGGTGTATTTGCTTTTGTTTGGAGGTATATTTTTGTGTTTTTAATTACTTAAATATTTGGCTCCCCATTTGGGGGGCACCTGACATCTGGGGCAAAAGAAACTGATGTAATGGCGTCTGCTGCATGTTTTATACCCCTGACGACCTGACGTCATGGAAGAAGGGACAGCAGCCGACGCAGGAACTAAGACTTTGTTAATCAGGCCGACTTGAGGGCAACCTGCCAGCAGATTACCCAAATGTAATGACTGCAACAGTGAATACACTCGAACATCTACATTTATGTTAAGTGTACACAACTGTACTTTCCAGCTCCCCCTTGGTCTTTTACTCTTCTTCAGAGACCCAGGGAATAGTATTCCTCTAAGGAAGATTCGGATGGTGAATCCCTTTCTTAATCGTCCATATTCTTTCTCCATTAGACTACGTTTCTAAGGAGGAGGAGACCACTAGTCCAGACACTCCTTTTGAGGAGATTTCCTGTTTGGACACAATTCTAGAATTATGGAATTTTTTAAAATGGGATTGTGCCCAGGTTTCTGAAGTTCAGAAAAGGTATTAGAGGCGTCTGCAAATGAATTCTCCGAGACCTTTTGCTGTTCCTCCTGTCTTGGCTGCCATGTTGGATACTTTCTCTACTATGTCTCAGGCTTCTGATTCCCAGTCTCCAGTCCCCAGCCCCCTACCCCCAAGAAACCTAATAGGTTTTGTAAGGTACCTGATTGCAAATTTCTAAAAGTGCCCTTCTATTGACCCTTGTTTGGTGTCTGTGGCGTCTTACGAGCCATTAAATTTACTGCCTTCGACAAAGTCGCTTCCTTATGATCAGGACAGCAGGGCTGTAGAAAGGCTGGGTAAGAAGGTATCTACGTCAGCTACCCTTGTTTTCCAGGCTGTCCGTTATCAGATCCCTATGACTAGGTATATTTTGGCCCTTCTTTCTCAGGCCTGTCCTGTTAGAAGACTTCTGTCCTCATCTTGTTAAGGGACTTCCTCTCAGGTGGTTCACCATTCTATTAAATGCTGCTGTGATGCAGCAGATGCTTCTTCTAGGGCTGTTGCTTTTGGCACTGCGATGAGATATATTCCTGGCTTAGGCTTTAACCTCTGCCTGATGATATTAAGGCAGAGTTGGTGGATGCTTTTCTGGACAGCAAGCATCTGTTTACTACTGCTGCTGCTGATTTGTTTACATCCCTACAGAAAAAGGGTTAGGCCTTACAACAGCTGAAATGTATTTTTGCTTCTCCTTTGCCTAAATTCCAAAGGAATTACCCTGATAAGCCAGCTTTTGTTCGTAGACTGTCTCAACCCCCTCCCCCTCCTAAAGGTAAAAAGGGTGAAAAACAGGCTCCTCCTGCTAAAGCTACCCTGCCTACCTATACACAGAAATAAACAGGTCCTTTCTAACTATCCTGTTCTGTTCTTCTCAACCAGATATTCTTTCTTTGTCTCTCCTGTCTCTTCCTGTTTGGGTAAAGATTACTCAAGATTCCTGGGTTCTTCCCATCATTCGCCAACCGTATTACATGATGTGGAACCCCCCCCTCCCCGCCTTTCATGGGCATTCCTCAACCCACTCAGGAACAGCTAGCCTTTTTTCCAGAGGTGTTTCAGGGTCCCTTGATTTGAGGGAACTGTTCAGGAAGTTCAAGTTTCTCAATGGGGGAAGGGATTTTATTCTGTAATGTTTTGGTACCCAGGAAAGAGGGCACTTGGAGACCCAGTCTAGATTGAGCTCTCCCATTTAAACACCTTTCTGAAGATCTCTTCCTTTTGGATGTTGTCCCTTCAGACCTTGTTTCCTCTGCTGTTTCCAAAGGCTTTTCTCGTTTGTCTGGACTGCAAGGATGCTTATCTTCATATTTCTGTTCACCCCCCTTTTTGGGATGTTTTTATGTTTATCTGTTGCTTCCTGGCATTGTCAGTTCTCAGTTTGTTCTTTGGCCTTCACCCCCCTTTTTGGGATGTTTTTATGTTTATCTGTTGCTTCCTGGCATTGTCAGTTCTTAGTTTGTTCTTTGGCCTCTCTACTGCCCCAAGGGTACTCGCCAAATGCCTTGTTCCTGTGATTGTTTTTTGCAGGCTAAAGGGGTTGCAGGTCTTTTCCTACTTGGATGACCTACCGTTTAAGGGATCCTGGCCAGAAACTTTTCTGCAGCATCTTCATTTTGCCATTTCCCTTCTGCAAAGCCTGAGGTTCACTATAAATGTCCGGAAGTCTTTTCTGTAGGATCCAGATTGTTCCAATGATATCCTTGCCTCCTCCGAAGGCTTTAATTCTCATTGTCTTCTTTCAAACTCTTCTTCCTTTGGTCTCAGTTATGGCTGGAGAATTTTTAAGAGCTCTGGGTTTCATGGCCTCCACAATTCCTATGCTCCCTCTAGCCAGACTCCACATGATAAAGCTTCAGTGGTTTCTAAAATCCTATAGATTTTATAGATGTTCATCGTGTTACCCTGCTGCAGTCATCACACTTGGGTTATCCTGTTGTCAGGCGGTCCCGCAGTCGGCCTGAATTCCAAAGTCTTGGTCCGGCATCGGTTGCTGTTGCTTCTTCCCTTACGTCAGTGCACCAGGGGTATATAAGAGGCATCAGACACGATTTTCTTCAGTCTTTCTTGCCGTGTGGTGCCCGAAGCAGAAGCAGTTTGCAAGTGCCGGTCGGCCGACTCCTGAGAACTTCGAAGTCGAATTTCAGATCCAAAGTCTTCAGTAAAGCTAAGTACCCCGCTGGGGAAACTTTTCTTGCCTCAGACCGATGTCAGAAAAAGTTAACAATTGTATTTCATGTGGGAAGCAAATACCTCATAAGGACTTTAATTCTTATTGTATACCTTGCCTAGGCCCAGACCACGACGTCACTGGTTGTCGGTTTTGTGCTAGGTTCAATAAGCGAACTATAAAGCGACGCTTTGATTTCGCACTACACTACTTCGGTAGGAAATTTAATTACACTATGCCGTCGGAGCAACCGACTACCGGCTTGCATAAAAAACGCAAAGATAAAGACAGGCAGCCTAGATCCAAGCCAGACTCCGAGGCCTCAGCTGGGCCTGTCGCCGGTTCACCGGTTTTCAGTGAGGCGCCTACGCAGCCCCTGGCTACCGCAGAATTGGAACCCCAGACCGCTTCAGATTCTCTGGCTGAGAGTTCTAGGCCGATGCAGCCATTTTCTTTAGGCCCTACCGATGACATTGCAGAAGGAGAAGCCGGTGCTGTAGAAACACCTTCGGTTTCAAAAGGTGTCTTCAGACCGACTACTCACCATAAAATCTTATGCTAAGCTTAAGACTCCACTAAAACCAAAAAAGACTGCACTTCAGTCTCCAGTTCAAAGCCCCATGCCTAAGAAACAGATGCTTAAAATGGCTGAAGATTTGATTTCTTTAATCAGGGGTTCCCAACCTCCGCCCGACAAAAGGCCTAGACGAGGAGGATTATTTCTCCTCTGATCAAGTGTCTATTTCCTCAGGCTCCCCTGAGGAACAGGATTACTCCTTTCCCCCTTATGAAAATTCTGTTGCTGAGGATTTCATTCCCTCAGCTTCTCCCCCTGAAGACTATTCCTTTGGGGAAACCTTACATACCATGAGGGAACATTTCCACTGGGAAGGTCAGGACTACTCCGACTCAACGAAAAGGCTCTAAGAGTTTCTTTTACTCCCCCAGCACAGACCACTTGCTATCCCCCCAGTTTTAGACATTGTGGATGATGTTTACTTAGAATCTAGTCTAAATCCAAATTCTCTGCCTCCTGCTCCAGCCCAACTAGATAGATACTATAGAGTGCCTGACTCACACAAATTCATTTACAAAAGCTCTGTTGCTGATCCAGAGACAATCTCCCAGGGTCCCAAAGGGGCTAAGGCTTCTATGGCTAAAAATCCTGTACCCTCTGAAAGGGACTCCAGAGCACTAGATAGGTGGGGGAAGAAGGTTTACACCTCAGCTACTCTAGCAATGAGAGCACTAAATTGTCAATTTCACATGCTTAAATACCAGCAATTCCTAATCTCTCAAATAAAACAAAAGATGAGCACGCACCCTCAACAGTCTGAATTCAAAGACATGCAGGATCTGTTGCATGCAGCTGAACAGGTGGGCAAACATACTTTACAATGTGGATTTGATTCCTTAGAATCTTCCTGTAGAGCAGCTGTTACTGGGTCTGTTATACGTAGGCATGCTTGGTTAAAGGAACAAACTCTGCCTGACCATGTTAAAGCAAAGTTACTAGATGCACCCTTACAGCAGGATGTCCTATTTGGGATTAAAGCAGAAGAGGTTTTAAAGAAAATGGAGGATAAGGCAAAATCTATGCAGACGGTCAAATATTTCTTACAGGTTCAGCCCCCACGCTTCAGCAGAAATTGGCCAACAAAAAATTGGTCCTTTCCAGAAAGCATGGCTAGTAACGCTGGACCTCAAGGAGGCACACCTGCATGTCCCTATCAGACAAAATTGCAGAAGATACCTCCGTTTCATTGCAGGTTCAACCCATTACCAATTATCTGCACTGCCCTTTGGCTTATCTACTGCGCCCAGGGTCTTCACAAAATGCCTGGCACCAGTAATTGCATACTGCAGACAAAGAGGAATTCAAATATACCCACACCTGGACGACTGCCTCATCCAAGCAGAAAGCAAGGACATTCTCTTACAACATCTGGCTTTTGTAAAACACCTTCTAAGTTGCCTAGGGTACACAGTAAACGAAAAGAAATCAAAACTAGTGCCCTCACAAAATGACATTCATGGGTGCCAGCTTGAATACAACGGCCCAGATGGCTTACTTGACGCCAGACAAACGGCTACAACTGACTCAATACTTCAAAACAATGGCAACAAAGACCCAACTCTCTGCAAGAAAAATTCTGCAGGCCTTGGGCTTCATGGCATCTTGCATACTACTAATACCATTTGCAAAACTGCATATGAGGAAATTACAATGGTACCTAAAAAGTGTATGGACTCAACACAGCCACAGCTTGGACACAATGATACCTCTCATTCCCTGCCTTCAACAGGAGTTTCTGTGGTGGTCACAGGCATGTCACCTCAACAAGGGTCAGCCTTTCACCTTACCCCCAGCCAGGCAAACTATGACAACAGATGCATCGGACTATGCCTGGGGGGCACACATGGCAGGACGGTGCGTTCAAGGCATATGGACTGCAGATCAAAGGAATCTGCACATCAATCAAAAAGAAATGCTAGCTGTACAGAATGCCCTGACAGCCTTCAAGGACCTCTTACATCCAGGACAGCTTACAATAAGGACGGACAACACCACAGTAATGTGGTACATAAACAAGGGGGTACACACTCCTACACTCTATGCAGGCAAGCAATGACCTTGTGGAACACAGCACTGGCTTACCAAGTTCAATTACAAGCTCAATTCCTGCCAGGAAAAAAAAACACATTGGCAGACGACCTAAGCAGAAACATCATGGATCCCCACGAGTGGAAACTGGATCCACAAGTATTTGCAATGATAACTCAAAAATGGGGGCACCCAGACATAGACCTGTTTGCCAGCCCCCAAAACTACCAGCTAACAACATTTTTGTACAAGGACATTTCACCATCAAGCTTGGAAAGTGGACGCGCACTCATTCAGTTGAAAAAAGCTGACAGTATATGCCTTCCCTCCATTGCCCCTTCTCACAAAGGTGCTGCTGAAAGTCAGGATGGAGAGACCCCGAATTGATACTCATTGCCCCAGACTGGCCACGCCAGCACTGGTACCCACTATTAAGGAATATGGCCCAGGGCCCACCATGGATTTTACCACAAATTACTCATCTGCTCACACAGCAAGACAGTCGGATTCTACACAGCCAGCTCAAAACCTTAAATTTGTCTGCATGGCAGATCGCCTAAGCAACCAGCCAGCTCCTCTTTCACAAGCTGTTATGGATGTTATGCTGGAAGCCAGGAGGCCCAGCACCAGGAAAGCCTACTCAGACAAATGGAAAAGGTTTTGCGCCTGGAACCAAGCTAAAGGCCAAAATACCCTTCAGCCAGACATACCTCAGATTCTACAATATTTAACTGAGATGTTACACAAAGGGCTTTCTTTTTCATCTATTAAAATCCACGCCTCAGCTATTTCAGCTCACTACAACATGGATCCTCCCTTATTTTCACATCTACTTCTAAGGCAGTTTCTTAGAGGGGCCAAAAACATTAGGCCTCCTAGGAGAGCACCAACACCAACCTGGGACCTCAATTTTGTTTGGAAAAACGTACGCTACCTAGTTTTGAACCAGCTTTCTCAGCTGACTTAAAGTTTATATCATGGAAGACTGCCCTGCTGCTAGCAATAACTTCAGCCAGAAGAGTCTCAGAGCTTCAGGCACTAATGGTAGTAGAGCCTTTCCTCATTTTTCATCAAAACAGAGTTTTTCTACAAACTAACCCCTCCTTTATGCCTAAGGTGGTATCCAGTGTGGCTCTAAATCAAACCATCCATTTACCCACCTTCTTTCCAAATCCACAGAACAAAGGAGAAAGACTCCTGCACTCCTTGGACATTCACAGGCAACTACGTTACTACTTGGATAAAACTAAGGTTTTCAGAAAATCTGACCAGCTTTTTGTATCCTATGCTACAGCAACACAAGGAAAGGCTATCTCAAAACAGACCATTTCCAAATGGATAGGACATTGCATACGTTTTTGCTACACCCAACATGGAAAACCAGTTCCTGCTAGCATAAGGCCCCACTCTACCAGGGCAGCAGCTACATCTACAGCCTTCCTCAGGGGGGTGCCAACCAAGGATATTCTGGAAGCTGAAACTTGGAGTTCAGTACACACCTTCACCAAACACTATCACTTACCACTTTACTCTAAGACTAGAGCTGGCTTTGCCACTGCAGTTTTGCAGGGCCTTCTAGCCTCCTCTAACCCTGTTTGACTCCACCTCGCATCCTTAGCTTTGGGATTCTACCCAAGTGTGATGACTGCAGCAGGGTAACACGATGAACATAGTACAGATGTTCTTCATCCCACATTGCTGCAGTCCTAACACTTGGGTAGTGCGCTGTCCCAGTCGGCCCGAATACCAAAGTATAAGGCTGACGTCGGTCAGGGCGCATTAGTCTGACGTCAGGACGTCAGGGTACAAATGCGCATGACCGACGTCATATCCTCAGTCTTTTTTGCCGCATGGTCCGATGCAGAAGCAGTTTTGCAAGTGCAGGTTGGCGTTCTGAGATTTTCCGAAGTCGGAGTTTCAGACCGAATCCAAGTTGGCTAAGTACCCCGTTGGGGAATATTTTGGTTTTTCTTGCCTCAGTATTTTACCGGATGTCAGAAAAAGTGAATAACTGTATTTCTTGTGGGAAACAGATACCTCATAGGGATTACCATACCTTGTGTATACCTTGCTTAGGGCCTGAGCACGACGTTGTTGGCTGTCACTCTTGTGCTAGATTTAACAAACGCACGATAAAGAGAAGATTAGATTGTGCCAGGTTAGTTTTTGGGAAGCGGTGTAATTATAAAATGCCGCCGGATGCTCCGGCCGCTTCGCAAAAAGCGCAAGGACAAAACAGCAAAGCCTAGGCTGGAAGAACCGTCCGTGCGGACGTCGGTTCTTTAGAGGGCTCGGTGGAGCCAGAGGTTCAGCCAGTAATTTCTTTGGAATCCCAGGGAGAGACTTTATTACTACAAGATGTGACCTCTCAGGAGGTAGGCCTGGCGGAAGGGGCTTCTCAGGTAGCTGTTCTTCCCTCCCTTCCTAAGGTGGTTAGGCCCTCCCCTGCTGTTTCCAAGGCTTCTCCCAGGGGCAGGCCAGGTTTGGTTTCAGGTGTTACCCCTAGTTCTTCAGGGTCTGTACCTAAGAAGCATATGCTTAAGATGGCAGAAGATTTGATTACAATGATTAGAGGTTCTATGCCCCCTCCTGATAAGAGGCCTAGGGTGGAACCTGAGCTTGGGAGTTTTGAGCAGTGTTCGGATGCTTCTGAGTCTTCGGCTGAAGACTTGCAGGAGTATTCCCCTTACTCTGATTCTGATGTGGATGATTCTACTCCTTCTGCTTCTCCTCCTGAGGATTTTTCATTTTCAGAGACTCTTCATTCCATGAGGGAGCATTTTAAATGGGAAGGTCAGGATTTCTCTGATTCCAGGAAAAGGCTTAGGGAATTTTTGTTTCTACCCCAGCATAGGCCTTTAGCTATACCTCCTGTTCTAGATGTGGTGGAGGATGTTTTTGCAGAGGCTTCTCTGAACCCTGATTCTTTGCCTCCTGCTCCAGTTAAACCGGATAGATATTATAGGGTGCCTGAAGCGCATAAGTATCTTTTTAAGAGTCCTAGGGCAGACCCAGAAACTGTTTCACAGGGGCCTAAAGGTGTTAAGGCTTCTGTTGTTAAAAATCCTGTTCCTCCGGATAAAGAGGCAAGGGCTTTGGATAGATGGGGAAAGAAAGTGTATACTACTTCCACTTTGGCCATGAGAGCTTTGAATTGCCAGTTTCACATGTTGAAATATCAAAATTATCTCCTTTCACAATTAAAGTCTAAGGTAGATGCTTTGGCGGAAGGTATTGAGTGTAAAGAGTTGCAGGATTTAGTTCATGTTTCTGAACAGGTGGGTAAGCATTCTTTGCAATGTGGTTTTGATGCTGTGCAGGCCTCTTCGAGGGTGGCTGCCACTGGTTCGGTTCTTCGCAGGCACGCCTGGCTGAGGGATCAGAATTTAGCTGAGCATGTGAAGACAAGGATTTTAGATGCTCCTTTACAATCTGATGTGTTTAGATGCTCCTTTACAATCTGATGTGTTGTTGGGTTCGCCTGTGGAAGCAGTTCTAAAGAAAATGGAAGACAAGGCTAAGTCTATGCAGACTGTTAAAGATTTTTTGCAGGTTCAGCCTCCGAAGTTTAGTAGAAATTGGCCTACCAAGGGGTGGACATATCCTGCTTATGATTCCCAGTCTAGGGGTAGGTCTAGACGTGGTAGGGGCAGAGCTCAAGGTTCTTTTAGGCCTAGAACAGGGAGTTCACCTGCTCAGTCTTCTGGTGAGGGCAGGGGTCAGTCCTTTCGTAAACAGACCCGATGACCTGCCTTTTCAGCTGCCAGAATCTTCTCGTCTGGCAGCACCTTTGGGAGGAAGGTTGGCACTCTTCAAAGAAAACTGGAGTTTAATTACCCAAGACAGATGGGTATTGGATATCATCCACCACGGTTACAGGTTTTATTTCCATACCTTGCCTCCTTTCAAAGGCATGCCAGACATTCCTCCTCAACAAAGGAAAGAGGCTCACAGGCAAATTTCTCTGTTGCTCCAAATAGGGGCCATTCAGCCGGTTCCTGTGCCAGAAAGGGGCCTAGGATTTTATTCTCGCCTGTTCCTAGTACCAAAAAAGGGGAACACGTGGAGACCAATTTTGGATCTGTCTATCCTCAACACTTATCTGGACATTCCCAAGTTCAAAATGTTGACGTTACAACAGCTTTTACCTATGCTGGGCAAAGATCACTGGATGGTAACTTTGGATCTCAAGGAAGCTTACCTTCATGTTCCTATCAGACTAATTTGCAGGAAGTATCTGCGTTTTGAGCTGGGAATTCTCATTATCAGTTCTCTGCATTGCCCTTTGGCTTATCTACTGCCCAGAGTATTCACAAAGGTTCTGGCTCCAGTGATAGCTTTCTTCAGGCTAAAAGGAATACAAATCTATCCTTATTTGGACGACTGCCTGCTTCTGGCTCAAGGAAAGGACGTGCTTCTTCAGCATTTGGAATATGTGATAGCAGTGCTAAGATGCCTAGGGTATTCTGTGAACGAAATAAAGTCCAGTCTAGTACCCTCTCAAGACATGTGCTTTCTGGGCGTGAGACTGAATACAGCATCCCAGATGGCCTTTTAACCCCGGACAAACAAAAGAATCTTTCTTTACTTCCATCAACTATCTCATCAGTCCGGCTGACTGCAAGGACAGTCCTTCAAGCCTTAGGGTTCATGGCATCTTGTATTCTGGTACTTCCCAATGCCAAACTGCATATGAGGAAGCTACAATGGTATCTCAAAATGTATGGACACAGCACTGCCAGGATTTGGACACTGTCATTCAAATAATACCTTGCATTCAAAAGGAATTTTTGTGGTGAGCTCAGGAATGTCACCTAAACAAGGGACTCTCTGTGACCCGGCCAGAGGCGAGTCAGATTCTAACGACAGATGCCTCAGACACAGCTTGGGGAGCTCATCTGAATGGAAAGTGGATACAAGACAAGTGGCCTGCCAGACTGCAGCATCTACATATCAACATGAAGGAGATGTTAGCAGTCCAGTTTGCATTACTGGCTTTCAAGGATTTACTTCTTCCAGGGCAGGTGTTGATTCTAACAGACAACACAACTGTCATGTGGTACATCAACAAACAAGGGGAACACATTCTTATCCTCTATGCAGGCAAGCAATGATTTTGTGGGAGACTGCGTTAAGCTTGCAACTGAATCTTCAAGCAAGGTTTCTGCCAGGAGCACAGAACTCCTTAGCAGATGTGTTAAGCAGGCAAATCATGGATCCCCACGAGTGGAAACTGGATCTTCATGTATTTCAGACTTTGACAGTGTCCTGGGGAACTCCAGACATAGATCTGTTCGCTTCTCCACTAAACCACCAGCTGCCAAAGTTTTGCACGAAAAGGTTTCATCTCACAGCCTGGAAAGTGGATGCTCTTTCTTTCAGTTGGGAAAATCTTCATGTGTATGCCTTTCCACCTCTGCCTCTCCTCTCAAAGGTACTCCTAAAGGTCAGACAGGACAAGCCAAGGATGATTTTAATAGCTCCAGATTGGCCTCGGCAGCACTGGTACCCATTGCTGAGGAGTCTGGTATGGAAGCCTCCATGGCCCTTACCTTTAATTCCACACCTATTGTCTCAGAAGGACGGGCATCTACTCAATGTCAAGCTTCACTCTCTTCATCTAACAGCCTGGCATATTCTGTTTTGAACCATAGCAGGTCTCAGCTTCCTCAACAAGTTCTGAATGTGATTATGGAAGCCAGAAGACCTAGTACAAGGAAAGTGTACGCAGGGAAATGGAAGAGATTTTTATTTTGGTGTGCAGCAAAGGATTTGGATGTTTCTGAGCCAAATTTGAGTGTGGCTCTTCAATATCTTACTGAGTTATTGGACAAAGGTTTGTCTTTCTCTTCCATTAAGATTCATGCTGCAGCAATTTCAGCTCACTATGATTGTGACCCACCATTGTTTTCTCATCCTTTGTTTAAGCAATTTCTTAGAGGGGCAAAGAATATAAGACCCCCAATGAGCTCCTACTCCTGCTTGGGACCTCAATTTTGTGTTGGAGAAACTTACTCTACAACCTTTTGAGCCTGCGGCTACTGCTGAATTGAAATACTTGTCATGGAAGACTGCTTTTTTGTTGGCCATTACTTCTGCAAGGAGGGTTTCTGAATTGCAGGCCCTTATGGCGGTTGAGCCTTTTTTGATTTTCCATAAGGATAGGGTATCATTGCGTACTAATCCTTCCTTTATGCCTAAGGTGGTCTCTAGTGTGGCTTTAAACCAAACTATTCATTTGCCCACTTTTTATGCAGATCCCCAAAATAAGGGGGAAAAGATTTTGCACACTTTAGATGTACACAGGCAGTTGCGTTATTATTTAAGCAGGCCTAAGGATTTTAGGCAGTCTCAGCAGTTGTTTGTTTCTTTTGCTTTGAGTTCTCAGGGCAAGCCTGTGTCAAAACAAACTATTTCTAAGTGGATTGGGTTTTGCATTGCATTTTGTTATTCCCATCATGGCAAGGAGATTCCAGCTGGGATCAGGCCTCATTCCACTAGGGCTACTGCCACTTCAACAGCATTTCTAAGGGGTATGGCAACTAAGGATATTTTGGAGGCAGCTACTTGGAGTTCAGTGCATACTTTCTCTAAGCATTACCACCTTCCTCTCTACTCTAAATCTAGGGCTGGTTTTGCCACGGCTATTTTGCAGGGTATGTTGACAGCTCCAGCTTCTTTATGATTTGCCAGCCTCCCTTACCTCTGCTTTGGGATTCTACCCAAGTGTTAGGACTGCAGCAATGTGGGATGAAGAACATAGTACAGTTTTGTACCTACCATAAATGTAGATGTTCGAAGATCCACATTGCTGCAGTCCAATTTACCCTCCCTCCTTCCCTCTGTGTTTAGGGGTGGTTGTGTGGGTGGGGTTGTACTTTTGTAAATTGTATATATTGTATATATATTTGGTACAGGAGTGTTTGGTGTTTTTTGGTTGTGGCCTTATCTTTTTAGGGTCTTCTGACATCTGGGGCAAGAAAAGACTGAGGATATGACGTCGGTCATGCGCATTTGTACCCTGACGTCCTGACGTCAGACTAATGCGCCCTGACCGACGTCAGCCTTATACTTTGGTATTCGGGCCGACTGGGACAGCGCACTACCCAAGTGTTAGGACTGCAGCAATGTGGATCTTCGAACATCTACATTTATGGTAGGTACAAAACTGTACTTTTTGCACCTACCATAAATGTAGATGTTAGAGTGTATACCCTGCTGCAGTCCAGGTTACCCTCCCTCCATCCCCACTGATCTAACTAAAACCTTTCAATACCTTAAAATCTGATACAACCTTTGTGGTGTATTTGCTTATAGCTGGAGGGATGTTTTGTTCTTACTAAACTTTTATTATTGGTACCTTTTGGGGGGGCACCTGACATCTGGGGCAAGAAAAACTGAAGAAAATGGCGTTGGATGCCTCTTATATACCACTGGCGCACTGACGTCAGGGAAGAAGCGACAGCAACCAACGCCGGACCAAGACTTTGGAATTCAGGCCAACTGCGGGACCGCCTGGTGACAGGATAACCCAAGTGTGATGACTACAGCAGGGTATACACTCGAACATCTACATTTATGGTAGGTACAAAACTGTACTTTCCTCTTCTTCCATGTCTCAAGCTGGAAATTCATTGGTGAGTTTGGCAGCTGCCCTTCAATCCAGGGCTTTTTCAACCTCCACTCCCCACTCAGGAGCTGTTTACAGACTCTTCAAATGTGGAGTAGGGTGGGGGCTTCCTTCAGCTCTCTAAAATTGGAGGGCCTCTGCCCACCCCAACAAAAGAAAGACCCACACCAGTGTCAGAGATGAGCTGTTCTGTTGGTTATTCAGGCATTTCATCCTCTTTTCATTCCACAGTCTCTCAAGGTACTGACGGACAAAAGCATAGCGATATGTCAACAAGTAAAGGAGGGGACACTATCTTAACTCTTGTGCAGGTTAGCACTTCAAATGTGGACGCTAGCTATCCAGTATCAAGTGACACTTAGGCAGTTTACATTCCCTCCGGTCAAAGCATTGTGGCACACTCTTTGAGCACCTACATATCGCAGTCCCACTAGTGGATGCTTCACAGGGATGTGTTTCTGGACATTGTACACCATTGGGATACTCCTCAAGTAGATCTGTATGCCTCCCTTCTATACAGACAACTTCCTCTTTTAGTACCATAGTCCCATGTCTCTGGTCTGGAAAGTGGCCACCTTCTCTCTTTCCTGGAAGGGGATGTTTCTTCATGCCTTCCCTCCTCTTCCTGTCATTCCAGAAGTCATATTCAAGCTGAAACAGAATGCTCCCAAAATCTTGCTGGTGACTCTCTTTTGGCCCAGAAAGCATTTGTTCCCTCTTCTGCATTTAGCCAAGGGCAATCGCCACAAGTTACCTCACAGGGTGGAACTACTCACACAACCAAAGAAATACAGAGATTCACATTCTGAAATTTCAGTAGTGCGTACAAGTGAAAAAGACAATAGGACGCAGTAGTAAAACCTCAGACTCAATGCAGTTTGAGTTTAATAATATACAAAATGCAAAAAGCGTTAAACACTTTTGTCCGTAACGATGACAAATAGGACTTCATCAGACCAGTTGGATATTCTCTGCAGTGCAGTTGTATTACTGATTTTTTTTGTTGATCTCTTCTGCTTCTTCCTCTTCTGTGCCCTTCGGGCTCACTCCGCTCCCCTACCCTGTCCCCAGTTCCCACCCATCCCCATTGCCTCTATACTTACAACCCCAAAACCACACCCCCTCTAGCATTCAACCTAGCTGAACAGTCCCCACCCATCTCCTCTTCTACTAACCCCTCCTGTTTCCACTACTCATGACCCTCCCCTTACCTATTCTTACCTTCCCTCCTTCCCTGTTCTTACTACCAAAGACCTCACACCACTTTACCTTCTGCTAATTACTTCTCCCCTCTGCACATCCTCAATGCTTACTATAACCTTGCACTACAATGCAAATCAACACATACTCTACCATTATGTCTACATTTCCTCCTCTACTGCCTACTGTATCTTATCAGACTACTTGACTTTTCTTACTCTCCTCTTTATCATACAACTTCAGTGTATGCCTTAAAAGAATCTCACCTTTCAACTTGTATCTCTCCTCACCTCTATTACTATAATGACTTTCTCTTCTTTACTAGAAAGATTCTTCCTGATATCTGTAATGCAGTCCCAGTCCCCCACAATCCATGTCTCTTCAGCTACCCTGCTCTCAACTCCAACTCCAAAGAATGTAAAGACCTTGCCTCCTTCCTACTCCAATTAATCTCTGTCGTCCTCTCTGGTGACCTACATCCTAATCCCGGACCCTCAGACAACTATGCTTATAACCCTAACTTGTCTTCCTCACCCTCTCACCATAAATCTTTTTGCTACCATTAACACTCAGTTTATGCAGTAAACTTCCTGTCCTTCACGCCTGGCTATCCCATTACCACGCTGACGTTCTCTCTATCACTGAAACATGGATAAAACCCCACATAAGATTCCAAAATTACCCTTCCCAACTACAAGATCATAAGAAATGATAGAACTCTAAAGAAGGGTGGTGGAGTAGTCCTATTTTTCTCCTCCTCCCTAACAGTGACACCCTTTACCAAGCCTGTACCCGAATTCGCAACAGCTGAACTAACCCTGGCACTCCTAAAAATTAATAACCATAAAAACGTATATGTAGCTGTTCTTTATATTCCACCAGGAAATAACATCCCCATTCTTGAAGATATCCTGTCTTTGTTCTCCTCTAATATAAACAATGAAACTATACTCCTAGGAGACGTAAATATAAACTGGGCTTCTATTCAATCACCTACATCACCTCAGAATACAAACTTATACAGCTACACCCAAATAATTACCTCTGCTACCAGATTTATTAAAGATAACTCCGGTAGTATTCTGGACTGGATATTAATTTCTCACCCCAACTCCATTTCTGACAATGGCAAACTACCCGACTCCCTCAGCGATCTTCTCTCTGCCTTTGCTCGGCGCTCACCATCCTCCCTCCATCTTCACCACAACTACATAACTCATACTCTAAAAAAAACTTCAGCCCTCTAGCTTTCTGTGACTCACTAAAACATATGAACTGGAACCCTGTAAAAACTCTAGGTCTTGATGACTCTGTTACATACTTCAATACTACATTCAATAACCTACTAGATAGCTTCGCTCCCCCCAGAACTAAAAGAATCAAAACCAAATCTACCCCTTGGTTAACTAAAGCAACTGTTACACATGTGCATCTCCGAGATAAATCTTGGAAGCATTACCATAAATCCAACACCCTTATTGAGTATAAGCAATTTCAAAATAAAGTGAAAAAAACAAATTGCTTTAGACTGAATATCCTACTACTACAAACTTCAAAACAATCATAGAACCAACCCTCAAAACATTTTTGGGAACAGTACATCTGCTCTCCTCTCCTCTCCTCCTGGCAAAAAGACCATCCCTGCCCTGACCCTAACTCTCCATATCATATCTTAGCTACTCATTTCAAGTCTTTCTTTCTTGATTCAATAGCCAAGCTCGCCACTTCATTCTCCAGGTAACACTTCTACTCCACCATTATCCCACACCCTCAACTCTAGTCCCGCTGACATCAACAGTACTCACCCCCCCTTTACCATACAACTTGTCTCTCTCCACTCCATAAAAAATCTTCTACTAAAACCATGCTCTCATGCCCCAGACAAACTTCCATCTAGGTTTCTCAAGCTAGCTGTGGATGGCATTGCCCTTCCCATCACCATACTTATCAACCGTTTAATCCACGAATCCTATGTACCCCTCCTCTGGAAGAAAGCGTTCATCATTCCCCTCCACAAAGGAGGCAACAGTACTGAAATCTCCATCTTCTGTCCTATATCCATCCTGTCCCCATCTCAAAAGTCCTTGAAAAATGCATGCACGTGCAGCACCTCCTAGACGGTCGGCTTCTTTCTCCAACTCAACATGGATTTAGACCTGGACATAATACTACCACTGCCCTTCTTTCCTTCCTTGACATAGTCAACCGTGCCCTCGACTCTGGCAACATTGTATCTACCCTTCTTGTAGACTTATCAAAGGCCTTCGATACTGTTTCCCGCAAACTTCTCTTGTCCAAACTCTCTTTTCAACCTCTCTTCCTTCTCTATAAACTGGATTTCCAGTTACCTTTCTAACAGACTCGCACAAAAATGAGTCAGCTAACCAAGAAATGAAACAAGCTGGTAACACCGGTTCAGCAAGAACGGAACCTCTGCGACAGTGTAGAGTTTTTAAAACCTCCAAATTTTATTCACCAAATAATTCGCTCACTGATGGCAATAAGAGGCAAACACACCAAGTAAACGTGAAACGCAGCATGCGTTTTTCGTTCCCCTTAGTAGTTGAACTTCTTCAGACAAAATACTTTTTACAAATGCATCTTTTATATACGTGCATGTGCTAGTAGTTATTACAATCAACAACCTAATAATACTTTAAAGTGCCAGTGCCACAAATACAATTTCATAATTTACAATTTTGTAAAAATAATGTTAAAAACAGATCGTTAAAAAATCATAAAACCTAGTCATGAAAAGCAACAGCAAAGATCGGATTGTAAAATAGTCTGATTATAAACAAGTCAGGTTATAAAAGTTTATAAAAGACAAGTTGCAATAATCAAATACTAAAAACTCATACAAGGTTCTGGCTATTAACTTCATTTTTTCTCCTTTATAATATGTTTCACTGTACTTAAGGATACCTATATGTGTGTCTGTCTAGTAAAAAATAGGAACTTACTCTCTTCTGAACTTTTTTTCTCTCTAAGGTCAGAACTCTTTTAAGTTCACATTATTCTTACACAGACAGGCCGGCAAGCTTTTACAATACTCATAAATATTGCGGTGTATTGCTCTCCTCTCTCCACCTACAATTCTCATTTGCCTTTTTAAAAATAGTAGTTATAATGATAATTCATAATTAAACATACAACTAAACCAGTTTTTGTACTTCAGTTTTAAATTAATAAATAAACAAGTAACACTCTAACTTTTCTTCTCTGTTTCTTCTTTCCGGAGCCTAGCCTGTTATCAACTATAATGATTTCTAACTTATCTCATGAGGTTTTTTAACTTTAAAATACATGCTATAGAGCATGTCTCGTTAATACCTGGCCTACTACAAGCAGCTAACCGAAGCTGCCAAGAAAGTTCTTTTTTCTCCAGTTCCAGTTTTAAGAAGTTTTCGTTGACAATGTTATTGTCTGTGGAATACTTGTTTACTCCATCAATAATCATAAAAGAGAAAGAGTGCCCAAGATTACTATTGACGTGTCTAGCTAAGGCATTTTCTTCTTTAGATTTTTTAATTGCATATAAATGCTCATATATTCGATCACGCAATCGTCTGTCCGTCTTACCAATATAGAAAGACGGACATTGTGAGCATTGTGCCAAGTAGACTATGCCCTTAGAGTTACAGGTGAACAACCCTTGAACATGATATACCACTGATCTTATTATAAATGAATCTGATGTTAAAATGTACTTACAATATTTACATAAGCCACATTTCTTGGTTCCTCCACCTGTTCTAGACTTTACAATTTTTGTTTCCAGTAGTTTTTTCATGTTTGTCCCCCTCCGGTATGTTATTGTCGGGTGGAAATTTAATATCTTAGAAACAGTGTTGTCCAAGGAAAGGTAACACCAATATTTCCTTACTGTTTTACCTATATCTCTTGCTTCCAAACAGTATGTAAATGTGAAAGCCGTTGAAAAATTACTACCCTCATCTTTGTTAACTGTACTATTCTCCAAAATTGTTGTTTCTAGATGTTCATATTCTGAATAAGCAGGGGACACTGCCTCTACAGTTATATTAATCGTAGATTTACTTCTATTTTTCAAAATAGGCAAATATACTCCTGCATATCTTTTTTCTTTTACTTCTTTGAAAATGTTATCCAAAAATGACCTAGGGTATGCCCTCTTTACAAACATACTGTATAGCAGGTCACATTCTTCTTCAAATTCATTTTCCAGTGTAGTCATCCTCGCTGCCCTGACCAATTGGCCTTTTACGACAGCTTTTTTCTGAAATGGAGGATGCATACTGGTAAAATGGAGGAAACTATTGGAATAGGTAGCTTTCCTAAAGATTTTTGCTGTAAACCTATCCTTTTCTTTTTTCAGTTCCACATCCAAAAAACTAATACTGTTTTCTTGAAAGTTATAAGTAAACTTCAAGAAGGTTGTTGTGGAGTTTAAGAATTCTACAAACTGGTCTGCTTCATTTCTGTCACCTTTAAATAAGATGAAGATATCGTCCAGAAATCGTCTATAACTACCACACATTTCTTTCCACTGACTTTTGAAAATAAAGTTGTTCTCCCAATGGGCTTAGAACCAAGTTCGCAAAACTAGATCCTACCGGAGACCCCATTGCTACTCCTATTTCCTGCACAAATAAGTTACCTTCAAATGACACGAAATTATTTCTCAGAATAATGTCTAATAATTGTTCAATTAATAAACAATCATTATTCTCAGCTCCTTTCGACCTGATAAACTCCACAACCCATTCAGTCCCTAGATCATGTGGGATGCATGAGTACAAGTTGATAATGTCAATTGTCAGAAAATTTATTCTTTCGTCATGTATAACAGACAACAAGCCGTCAAGTGGAACAATAGGACGATTTCCTTCCTTCACACTCCAACAGGAGTTCCACAAGGCTCTATACTGGGTCCCTTACTTCATTAATAATTTTCATCAGTGCATTCCTAATACCAAACTTGTCCAATACGCAGACGATTCCACCATAATTTGCTATATTCAATCCCTCCCCAAACTCAAGCAACTAACACAAGATGCCTTCTTTTGTACCGAATCTTGGATGCTGAATAATTGCCTTGCTCTCAATGCATCTAAAACCAAAATCATGGTGTTTACCCCATCTAAAAACACCTCTGTTGATAAAAATTCCTTCTCCATAGTCAGTCAGAATAAGATTCCCATTGAAATAGTCTCCCTTACAAAACTTCTAGGTGTTATCATTGATGAATGTTTTTTGACATTCACATACAAACTAGTATTAAGAAAACACACCAAAAGCTCAGAATGCTGTATTGTCACAACCGTTCTCTCACTCCCTCATCCAAACATATACTTTTCTATTTCCTTCCTCATCCCCTCTCTATATGGAACCCCTCTTCTCACCAACATTCAGTCCTCCCTAAAGTCAAAACTGTCATCCTGCTACAATAAAATCTCTAAGTTTGCTACTGGGACCAAATCCTCCTTCCACCACTGTGATGCACTCCACTCCTTGAACTGGCTGGAACTCCCCCACTATCTTGCGTTCAACTGCTCACGAACTCATTTTCAAACAGTCTAACTGCCCTTCCTTCTCTTCCATAGTCACCTTGCATCATCCTGACAGAATACTCTGGTCCAGTAACCAGACCCTTATTGAAGTGTGCAAACCCTTAGACTTACCTGGGCAATTTCTCCTGTCTCTCCCTTGTTCATCTATGGAATTCACCCCCCCCCCCCCACCACGTTCGAATCGCCTAAAAGCACTCTGCCTTCAAGACCATGCTCCATTCCCATCTCTTTTCTCACTGGGAATGCTCATGCTCTCACCCCACCTGACCCCTCTATATCATTTCTGCTTCCGCTTCTTTTTTTTTTTTTTCTCTCTCCTTTCTCGTAACTCACCCTAGTGATTCCTCCTTTCTCATAACTCACCCTAGTGCCTCCCTTCATTTCCACTCCCTCTCCCTTTCTCATAACTCACCCTAGTGCCTCCCTTCATTTAATTTTAATTTCCACTCCCTTTCCTCCTTTCTCATAACTCACCCTAGTGACTCCCTTCATTTCATTTCCACTCTCTCTCCCTTTCCTCCTTTCTCATAACTCAGCCTAGTGACTCCCTTCATTTCATTTCCACTCCATCTCCTCCTTTCTCATAACTCACCCTAGGGACTCCCTTCATTTCCACTCCCTCTCCCTTTGTTCCTTTCTCATAACTCACCCTAGTGACTCCCTTCATTTCATTTCCACTCCCTCTCCCTGTCCTCCTTTCTCATAACTCACCCTAGTGACTCCCTAGTGACTCCCTTCATTTCATGTCCACTCCCTCTCCCTTTCCTCCTTTCTCATAACTCACCCTAGTGACTCCCTTCATTTCATTTCCACTCCCTCTCTCTCCCTCTCCCTTTCCTCCTTTCTCATAACTCACCCTAGTGACTCCCTTCATTTCCACTCCCTCTCCTCCTTTCTCATAATTCACCCTAGTGACTCCCTTCATTTTATTTCCTCCTTTCTCATAACTCACCCCAGTGACTCCCTTCATTTCCACTCCTTCTCCTCCTTTCTCATAACTCACCCTAGTGACTCCTTCATTTTATTCCCACTCCCTCTCCTTTTTTCCTTTCTCATAACTCACCCTAGTGACGCCCTTCATATTTCCACTCCCTCTCCCTTTCCTCCTTTCTCATAACTCACCCTAGTGACACCCTTCATTTCATTTCCACTCCCTCTCCCTTTCCTCCTTTCTCATACCTCACCCTAGTGCCTCCCTTCATTTCATTTCCACTCCCTCTCTCTTTTTTCCTTTCTCATAACTCATCCTATTCACCTTCCACGGTTTTACTCTCCTCCTCTAATTCTTCCTCACTCTCACCTCGTGAAACTTTGAGTGCATAAGTGCCTGCACTCCACATTATACTTGTGTACTCCAAAATACTTGTTTTAATTTCATTCAATGATTTGTTACAACACCTTGCTCAAATGTTATTCTGTCTTCTTTATTACGGTGCTTTAGTAGTTTTTGAAAAATGTATAGTACTTGTCAACCTTGTTGATATTAGCTTTGTAATAATTGTATAGGGAGCTTTTCTCCCCAGGCCTTCATTGAAAACGGGCTACTTCTGGCCCAGTGGACTTTCTCGGTTAACAAACTGCAAATTAAAATAAAGTAAATTTAATTACATGATTAATTAACAAGCTAACCATTCAAAATATTAAAATTCAGGATGCTGCAATAGTAAAAATTATGTAAAAAACTTATAGAAACGTGTAAAGATGTTAACACCTCTTAAAGGTCTAAGGTGCTCTTAATTTTAGCTCACTGTTTATAGTGAGCACGTCATTTAAACTAAGTAATCTTAGTTGCCACTGGAGCTCGCAATACTCTTGTGTATTTTCCCATGTCCCCACTGTGTTTGTTGCATAACTAAAAATTAACATTCAGCTCCAAAACAGCAAATAATGAATCTTACTGTCACAAACCTGAAGTGTTTTTGCATGGGACTTTCCTGCACAGCCGGATGTGGGGAGTTGCTCTTCTCTACCCCCTGTTAAATTATGTATGGCAACTGTGAGGACCTTCTGTCTCAGAAGGCTGACTTCTCAGAATTAGTGCTGCATCAAATGTAATTTAACCATTTCCTCACTTTTGCTATACATTTGCCCACATTTTGTAGGTGTCTGATCATTTTGAGGATCACAGTTGCAGTCCTTGGAATTGAACCCCCCCCCCAGAACACATTTTGGTGTTGCAACTGATTTGAATATGGAACCCTTCTTTTAAAGTATATTTTAAACCACAACCTGTAACTATGCTAAGCCATATGGTAGAGGAACCCATCTAGCTGTTTTGGTGATTATCTGTTTGCCATCCTATTTTACTTCAGAATTCTGCACTGTATGTATGTATAACAAATGCATAAAATGATTTTGAAGTCATTATGTAATCTGGTACTATTCTAGAGAATCTAATGTAATTTTTCTTCTAGTTTGGAAATGTTGCATTTTTACCTGCAGCTTCAATTAATTTAATGGCTTATTTTTTGCATCATTCGTCTTATTTTAGGTGCTGTTGTAATTGAAATCTCTGTAAACAAGTTGTAGGTGTTTAATCAAAATATTCTTTAACTGTTCACTCACAAACTCTGTCTTTGTACATTTACCAAAATTATTCTCTACGCTTGTTTTCTTTTTTGTTGTAACAGAAAGCTCTCTTGAGTTCTGCCTGGGGAATTGCATCAAATGAAACTCGTAATACAGTTGAAAAAAATTTAAACTGCTGTGGATTTATGAATGATACCAGAAATGCTGAACAATTTAAAATGGACTATACACTTTGTGGAGCCGTGAGTGGACTATTTATTTTGTATTTTGATTCATTGTATAATTCATGAATATAGGTGGCTGCTTGTTTAGGCTTTTTCACAGAGGGAGTGGCATAGTCATTTTGGGTGCTAATGTCAGTTTTGATCCGAGTTCTAGCAGTTACATCAGTTAACAATGGAGAAATTGGTCTTTAACTTGGACTCGAGTACTCCAGAAATATTCAGCTTGGTGGATGAAACTTTCCCATGCTGCCCTTGCACCTTCCCTTATCCATAACACCTTGGTGCCTATGTCCTCCATTTTCAGTTTGTTGCCGCTGCTATATTCATTTCTTTTGTTTCCAAACATCTCCAGGCTACATTTTTGGGATACCCATTGAAATTCTGTTTCTCTCTCAAGTTTTTTGAGTCTAGATTTAAGTAACTTGCTCATAACTGCGTTTAGTAACATTTTGTAATGATATGTTCATTATTATGATTACTGTTGGCAAGAGCCTAAGCTATGTGGGTTATATGTCCGGCATAGGATATAACAGCTGGCCAGCTCGAGCTGAGCTTGAATACAAGTCGGGGTTGGGTGCCAAGCCCTTAACTGAGAAGAGTGCTCCTCTGCAGGCTTTTGTGGATCAGCTGTAGGCTAACACTGTTCTGTTACTAGCATACAGGTCCCGGGGGGGGGGGGGTCTTCCACTGTACTTTTTGTCTCAGAAAACTTGCTTTTTATGAAAAAGAATAACCTTTAAGCTGGGAAAAAGATCCAATGTCTTCTCTGTCTGGCTTCAGCCTGTGGGAACACCAGCCAAATCCACAAGAATTCAAATCGTCAGGCTCTGCCTCCCCTACCCACAATCTCCCACTTCTAGAGGATATCTCAAAGATGTCCTTCAAGAATGCAACTGCAGTCATAACATGTGGGTTGTCCTGCCTCAGGCAGCCCTCGGTCGGCCGGATTCCAAAGTCTGGAGTACATAAGCATCAGCCGACGCCATTTTCTTCAGTCTTTCTTGCCGCGCGGTGCCCGAAGCAGAAGCAGTTCGCAAGTGCCGGTCGGTCAGCTCCTGTATTCTACGATACCGAAGTCATCAAAAAAGCTAAGTACCCCGTTGGGGACCTTTTCTTGCCTCAGCCGATGTCAGAAATTACTGAAAAAGTTAACAATTGTCTTTTTTGTGGTAAACAAATACCTCATAAGGATTTCCACTCTTACTGCCTCCCTTGCCTGGGCCCAGACCACGACGTCTCGGCCTGTGTAGCCTGTGCTCGCTTCAACAAGCGCACTCTCAGGTGCCGGGCGGAGTTCGCTGAAGATTTTTTCGGCGATAAATTTGTCTACACCATGCCGTCGGATCTTCCGACATCGCAAACTCCCAAAAAGCGAAAAGACCAGGACCGACATCCTCGGCCTGCGTCTACCTCCGACTCCACACCAAAACCTAGCGCGAGTGCTCCGGTTCCCTCTGAGACGGTCTCTCCACCGCTCCGAACCGAAGACACCGCATTACCGACTACTCCGATTCCAGACATTACTCCGACGCCAGTTATAGACTTTCCTCCGGATACCGAAACCGAGGAAATGCCCGAGACCATTGCTGTAGACAAGGTCACTCCTGCACGTGGAGCTGCCAGGCCTCCTATGGCCATGTCTATTAAGGCCTACACTAGGGCTAAGGCAGCCAGCAAAACAAAGCATATTGCTTCTAAATCCTTACGACTCCGGAGACACAAATTATGTCCATGGCTGCTGATTTAATTTCCATGATTAGAGGTTCACAGGCCCATCCTGAGAGAGCATCACAGCCTCCTCCTGATAAAAGGCCCCGGGTTGACCCCTCTGACCCTACTCCTTCAGATGAACACTCTGAGGGCTCTGTCCACTCTGATAGCCAGGAAGAGCTCTTCCAGACCTATGAGGACTCGGATGCAGAAGATTCCATCCCTTCGGCCTCCCCTCCTGAGGATATTTCTTTTGGGGAAGTTCTGCACACCATGAGTGAACATTTCAAGTGGCAGGGTCAGGAATTTTCTGATTCTAGGAAACGCCTTAGGACTTTCCTTAAGAAGCCTCAGCACAGGCCCTTAGCTATTCCCCCTGTACTTGATGTTCTGGATGATTTGTATTCTGACTCTAGTGCTACCGCTGATTCTCTTCCTCCTGCTCCAGCCAAGCCAGACGGGTATTACAGGGTCCCAGAAACTCATTCCCATTTATTCAGGGCCCATACTGCTGATTTGGAAACTATTTCACAGGGGCCTAAAGGAGTTTCAGCCTCCACCTCAAAAAATCCTTTGCCCTCCAACAGGGAAGCAAGGTCATTAGAGAGATGGGGCAAAAAGGTTTACACATCCACTACCTTATCTATGAGAGCTTTAAATTGCCTTTTTCATATGTTACAATATCAGGATGATCTCTTAGAAGATTTACAAAAAACATTAGCTTCTCCTGATCCTTTAGACAGGAAGACTTTACAAGAAGCTGTACATAACACTCAGCAAGTAAGCAATCACTTCCTGCAGTGTGGATATGATGCACTGGAAGCTTCATGTAGGGCAGCTATGACAGGGGCAGTGATTCGTAGACATGCTTGGTTAAAAGATCAACCTCTACCAGATCATGTAAAAGCAAAACTTCTGGATGCACCTTTGGAAAAGAACAAGCTTTTTGGTGCAAATGCTAAGGATGTGTTAAAGACCATTGAAGAAAAAGCAAAATCAGTTCAGACTGTGAAAGATTTCCTCCAGGTTCAACCCCCCAGATTCAGTAGGAATTGGCCTTCAAAAGTCTGGTCCTTTCCTAATCCAGAAAAGTTTCAAAGGGGTAAGAACAGACGTGGCCGAGGAAGAGGCCAATACAGAGGCCCTTACAGGGGGCGACAATGGCAGCCAGGAAACCAAAGAAGTGACGCAGGGGTTTCCCCTGCCCAACAACCACAAACTCAATGACTTTCCTCTCCTACCGCCTACCAGGGAATGACTTGAAGCTCCCTTGGGCGGGAAATTATCTCTGTTTGCAGAAAACTGGCACAGACTGACAAAGGACAAATGGATTTTGGACATTATAGACCGAGGGTACAGGTTTCACTTTCATACCTTACCAAGAAAACAAGGCATGCCAAACCTACCACAAAATCAAAGGGCAGAGGCTATCAAGCAAATCACTCTGCTGACTCGAATGAAAGCAATAGAAAGAGTTCCACAACAAGAACAAGAACAGGGGTTTTACTCGACTGTTCCTTGTTCCAAGAAAAGAATCTCAATGGAGACCAATACTGAACTTGTCCGCATTAAACACCTTTCTCATAGTACCAAAGTTCAAAATGCTGACTCTACAGTGGCTCCTTCCCATGCTGGGCAAGGAGTCGTGGCTGATTACTCTGGACCTCAGGGAGGCATACCTGCATGTCCCTATCAGACACAGCTGCAGAAGATACCTCAGATTTCTTGCAGGGCCAGAGCATTATCAATTCTCAGCATTGCCATTTGGCTTATCTACTGCGCCCAGAGTATTTACAAAATGCCTGGATTCAGTAATTGCTCATTGCAGGCTCCAGGGTATACAAATTTACCCGTACCTGGACGACTGCCTCATACAAGCGGACGACAAATTGATGTTGACAAAAAACCTGGATTATGTCATACGATTACTTCAAGCTCTGGGATACACAGTCAACTTCCAAAAGTCAAGACTGCAGCCATCCCAGCAAATAATCTTCTTAGGAGCCAAACTAGACGCAGCCTCTCAGATGGCTTACCTGACAGAAGACAAGCAAGAGAAGTTAACTCATACTTCAAAGGTTTAGCAAAACTCACCCAGATGACTGCAAGGAGATTCCTACAGGCCCTGGGTTACATGGCATCCTGCATTCTACTGGTTCCATTAGCAAAACTACACATGAGAAAGCTTCAATGGTACCTAAAAAGCATTTGGTCTCAACACAGCAACAACTTGGAGACAATCATACCACTCATTCCATGCCTACAAAAGGAATTCCTATGGTGGGCCTCGGTGAGCAAGGAAAACACAGGTATGTCATTCAAAAAACCACAGATAACACAGACCATGACTACAGACGCCTCAGACCTTGGATGGGGGGGCGCACATGGCAGGCAGGTGCATACAAGGACAATGGTCTCCAAAGGAAACACATCTGCATATAAACCAAAAGGAAATGCTGGCAGTAATGCATGCCATCGAGGCTTTTCAACACCAACTCCAGCAAGGCCATTTAATGATACGAACAGACCACTGTGATGTGGTACATAAACAAGCAGGGGGGCACTCACTCTTACCCCCTTTGCAGACTGACAATGCAGCTTTGGGAGAAATCACTGAGCCTAAACATCCAGTTACAATCCCAGTTTGTTCCAGGAAAAGACAATGTGTTGGCGGACAGCCTAAGCAGGAATTTCACAGATCCACACGAGTGGAGGTTACATCCGAAGGCCTTCAGACAACTCACTTCGACATGGGGCAAGCCAGAAGTGGACCTATTTGCCTCTCACCTCAACCATCTTCTACCAAAATTTTGCACAAGGACATACCATCCAAAAGCTTGGAAAATAGATGCCCTCTCATTCAATTGGAACTCCCTAGCAATCTATGCATTCCCACCTCTGCCACTGATGACCTCAGTATTACTAAAGATCAAAGCAGAGAAGCCCAAGGGAATCATAATAGCTCCGGATTGGCCAAGACAACACTGGTACCCACTACTACGGAGCATATGTCACACAAGGAGGTGGGCCCTCCCTCAGTGGCCTCTACTTTTAACTCAACACAGTTTCGAAACACTGCATCCAAACCTTCAGACACTGCAGCTAACAGCCTGGGAGATCCCCTAAATAACTTCAGCTTATCTCTCTCTGAGGAAGTTCAGCGGATACTAACAGAGGCTCGAAGACCATCCACCAGAAATGTTTACTTAGCAAAGTGGAAAAGATTCAGCAATTGGAATACCAGCAAGGGACATGATGCATCATTACTGAACATCCCACTTATCTTGGAATATTTGGCAGATATGTTAAAGAACGCCCTCTCATATTCTTCCATAAAGATACATGCATCTGCTATTTCAGCTAGATACAACACTGATCCTCCTGTTTTCTCTCACCCCTTACTAAGACAATTCCTCAGGGAATCAAGAACATTAAGCCACCAAGAAAGGCCCCAGTGCCAGCCTGGGACCTCAATTTTGTCTTAGAAAAACTGACTCTACCTCCTTTTGAGCCAGCAGCTTCAGTTGACTTGCAATTTCTCTCATGGAAGACCGCTTTCCTGTTGGCAATTACCTCAGCAAGAAGGGTTTCGGAGCTACAGGCCCTAATGGCAATACCACCCTTTATTATTTTCCACAGAGACAGAGTTTCATTAAGGACCAACCCTACTTTTATGCCAAAGGTGGTATCTAGGGTTTCTCTAAATCAAGTCATTCATCTGCCTGCTTTCTTCCCCAGTCCTGGGAATAAGGGGGAAAGACTTTCGCATACCTTGGACATTCACAGACAACTTCAATACTACCTGGACAGAACCAAGGCCAGTAGGAAGTCTGAACAACTTTTTGTAGCTTACGCCCCTGCAGTCCAAGGAAAAGCAATTTCAAAACAGACTATTTCTAAATGGATTGGACATTGCATCAGATTCTGTTATTCCTTTCATGGAAAGACTGTTCCAGCCAATGTCAGACCACATTCCGCCAGAGCTACAGCCACCTCTACAGCATTTTTAAGAGGGGTGCCTACCAAGGACATTCTAGAAGCTGCTACATGGAGCTCCGTGCATACATTCTCCAAACACTACAATCTCCTCTATATTCCAGATCCAGAGCAGGCTTTGCTTCGCAGTCCTGCAGGGGTTGATTGCCACACCATCTCTTTCCTAGTGCATACCTCCTCCCCAGCTAAGCTATGGTATTCTACCCACATGTTATGACTGCAGTTGCATTCTTGAAGGACATAGTACAGTTTTGTACCTACCATAAATGTAGATGTCCGATAGACATGCAACTGCAGTCGGATTTTCCCTCCCTCCATACCCCTCTATGCCTAGGGTCCACTCCTATCCCTGTTACTCTTAGCTGGGGATATCTGTTATGGTGTATTTGTTTTATTGCTCATTTATTTGTTTGGAATCCTGTTTTTGTCTTCCAATTTGATTACAGCCTTCCTTGGAGGGCACCTGGCATCTGGGGCAAGAAACACTGAAGAAAATGGCGTTGGCTGATGCTTATGTACTCCAGCCGCTCTGACGTGGGAGAGAAATGCGACATCAGCCGACGCCGGACCCAGACTTTGGAATCCGGCCAACCGAGGGCTGCCTGAGGCAGGACAACCCACATGTTATGACTGCAGTTGCATGTCTATCGGACATCTACATTTATGGTAGGTACAAAACTGTACTTTTGCTGTCATTCCAGCATAGCAGTTCAATCTGTTGCTCCGCTTTTGGATGTATCTTTTTTTTGTTTGTTTATTGTCCTTTCTTTCCCCTACCCCTTAGAGTGTAGTTGATTAGTCTAAGTATACAGTTAGGTTAGGTTTTTAGGTATTAGTAGGCTACTGGTCATTGTTAGCAAATTTGGTGTGTGTAGCTGGAGATGGGCTTTTCCCACAGCGGAGTGTTTGTTTCTCTTGTTATCCCTTTTTCTTATCAGTAGGTTATGCACGGTTAGTCTTTTCTTCTAGATAGTGTGTATAGGATAGCGTAGGTCTAGTTTGTGTTTTTGTTTCAGTAGTGTCAGTGTGATGGATCTGATGCGTTTCTTGTGGGCACAAGCTCCCCTCGCAGGATATGCATTTATTGTTTGGGGCTGCCCACCTGGATTTGCCGTCTGCAGTCTGTGAGGGATTTGGTTCCAGGGTGGTCAGTGAGAGGAAGGAGATGCTTGTTTTTTAGTCTCCTCCCAGCAGGCAATTCCCCCTTGACTTCAAAGGACAGTTTGGATAAGAGTCGTCACTTCTCCAAGGCTTCAAAAGGAGACTGTAAGAGGTCTGCCTCTGTTTCTGTACTTGGTCCCTCTTCTCATTCACTGGATTTGAAGGTACTTCAGATTCCCTGGCTGCCTTGGCCGTAGTGTTGGCTCTGACATTGATCACCCTCTCTGCTGACTTCGAATAAGGTTCTCTCTCCAGCTTTTTGTGCCCAGTCCCTTTTTGGTGAAAGGGGCTCTTTAAGTTGGGTATCTTCCCACTTTTCCCTTTACACTGAGCCTGGGTCGTCTCCTTTCCCGCCTTGGGTTTAAGTCTCTCCAGCTTGCCTCTGATCGGCGGGTCCTTCACTGCTCAAACGAATCTCTAAGCCCCCATTGGTGGCTTCATCCTCTTGGTCATTGCAACCAGTGAGCAGTCTCAAAACTTCGGATCTGGAGCAGCTGATGAGGTCCTTCTTGCAAGCACAGATGTAATTGGGCATTATCCCTTCGGGTCCTGGATCCCTCACAGAACCTTGGCACCATCGCTATGTATCTGAGCTCTTCCGGCCCACCCTCAGAGTCAAATCGAGGGCATGGCCATGTTTGGCTCTGACCCACACCTGTTTTTTTTTCCACTCGCTACATTGAAGCTGAGTGGAACACAGAGATGTTGCTTCGAGGCAGTGTCTCCAAGTTGGATTAGACTATACCAGCTTTGGGGTCATCCCTCTAGTTTGGGGTATCTGCTTCATGACAGCTCAGCCCCCGTCTTGACTTCTAGACAGGGCATAGCTCCCCTGGGTTCTGATACTTCTCTGGTCTGTTCGCATATTAGGAGTATTGGCTCTGTCCTACCACCTACTGCCTCCACATTTGATATAGTGGAGAGAATGTTTGCTAAGGAGATGGGTCTTCCTCCACTGTCCCCTCCTCCTTCTCATCTGTGCCTTCAACCAGTCTGATCCAGGACAGTCCTTGCTGATTAGCTTTCAATCAGTCCCTTACTGGGGCCCCTACCTCTTCCCCTTCTCCATATTCACCGGAGCAGGAAGTGTCAGGCAAGAAGCAGTGCTAGAGGAAGCACCTGGAACTCCCCTGAGAAGTCCCTCACTGCAGATACTGACTTCAAGGAAGAGGGGGGGTCCCCCACGCAACTACACGATGATGCTGGTTTTGATCTTTTGGAGCTTCTTTGAAGAGCAGGGGCTGGACCACTGAAGCTCCTTTTTCAGAGGAGTCAGTATTTTTAGTGGCCTTTTATCATGTGCCCATCCACACCCTGCGTGGTTCCCCTTCTGGATATGCTCATAGATCCAGTGTTTAGGAGGGCATATAGGGATCCTGACCATGTTCATAGGTAGGTACTAGGCTATTGGCCCTGGGGACTATACAAGCCCAGCCAAAAAGGTACCCTGGCTTTTGCCACCCAAGAAAATTATTTTCCTGTTCCAATGTCGAGCAGAGCCACAGAGGTGATCCCCGGGGTGAATTTCCTATTTCCCATCCAGTCATCAAGATTTTTCTTGAAGAGTGCTAATGAGGAGCTTTGTTTGATATAGATAGGTAGTTTATTCCAGAGTATGGGAAGTCTCTGAGACAGGGATCTATCCCTCCGGCATGTTCTGTTTATTGTGGTGACAAGGTTTAGGTCCCTAGAGCATGTCGCTCGGAGGGAATGGGATTTCTTTAAGTGGAGCATGTCCAACAGCTCTGGGTTTGACATAGCTTTGTATGTTAGGCAGAGATCACCTCTGAGTAGGCGATATGCGATGGAGTAAAGGTGGAGTTTTTTGAGACTGTCTGTCTGCATAGGGCATCTGTTTGAGGCCAGTAATCCTCTTTGTGAGGTAGCTCTGCAGCCTTTCCAGTTGTGGATGTCTTGAGGTACATACCAAAAGGGGCGTTGTACTCTATAATGGGTCTAATGAGTGATGAGTAGAGGGGAACAATGACCTCTTTTTTTTTTTTTTTTTCTGGATGAGAAACCTTTTGTGATGTGTGCCACGTAGAAGGATTTCCTGACTACTGTGGCAATGTGATTATCAAAGGAGAGACTGCTCTCCACCTTTGTCCCAAGGTCTCTTATCACTCTTTCGGTGTGGAGCTGATCCCCAAGAAACCCAACAAAATTCTCACCCCACCAAAGGATCGGCCACACTGTAGAGTAAGAGTCCAGACTTTGATGAGATTGTGGTGCCAGCCACCACAAAGAGGGAAATCTCAAAGGAGAGCTCTTCGGCCCGTCTCCCAGGTGGAGAGTCTCCGACCCTGGACCAGCTAGGGAAGTGCCTTGGTGACATTTGCTTTAAGGGCAGTCAACTACCTTTTTCACCTGACAAGGCTTTAATGTTATCCAGTGGTTGAAGTATGCAGGAATGTTGGCAATCTCCAGAGATTCAGAGGGCACTGGAGACTGTCCATTCTCCAGTGTATTGCCTACATTTCCATGCTTGTCTCTAAAGCTGCCAATGGAGTGTCCTGAGCAACTGACACCTGCATTGTCATGTGACGTCATGCTTGGATACAGTTGTGCAGTTTCGCACACTGCTTCAAGGTGACCTGTAATGCCCCATTGAATGGCTCCTCCTTATTGGGGTCAAAGATTAAGTTACTATGAGCAAGCAAAACGGAAAGATGCTGTGTGCCATCAGAGTAAGTTTTGCTACCCCCCAGCAAATTTTCTCATGGAATCAAAACGAGAACAAGCGTCTCTTTAGGAAAAATAAGTCTTCCCAGGATACTCCTTCTGTGGATTTTTCCTGCAGCAGGAAGGGGACCATAATGGAAGTTGCCCTGAGAACCAGAGCTTTCATGATGCATTCTCCAGAGGGCCCTTGCAGTGATCCTGAAGGGTTAGCTGACAGTCCTGCTCTTCACCTAGAAGCTTGGGTGTTGAGTCCTATCCAGCCTCTCTACCATTCCATTTATAGAACTACCAAATTTCAGTCACAAACGTCTCCCAGACATTCCATCCTGTCAGAGACAGCAGGCATCCTTAGAGGTTCAGAAGCTACTGGCAGGTTGAGTCATCCAGGAGGTCCCACCAGACCAACGAGGATCTGAGGTCTACTCACAGTTCCTTTTGGTACCCAAAAAGGACAAGGACCTCAAGCCGTTTTCGGATTTGAGCAAACTTTGATTTCCTTTGTGAAACAGACCAAATTCTGAATGGTCATGATGCAGTCCAGTTCATTCTACCTCTACTAAGGAAGGAGAGTTAGATGTGTTTCATATCAAGATACAGAGATGATCCAGGAGGTTCCTGAGCTTCCGGATGGGGACCAGTCGTTAACAATTCTGAGCCCTTCATTCAGTCTCACCACTGCTGCCTTGATTTTCAAGTGCATGGCAGTCCCACTCTGGCACCAGGAATTTCAAGTCTTTCCTTAATTGGACTGTTAGAGAGACTCTCGTGGAGGCAGGGAAGAGCCAATGAAGCCCAGGGCTACCTTACTACTGCAGTTGTGTAGCCATTTGGGAATAACTGTCAGTTATCAAATATCAGGTCTACACCCTGTCCAGACATTTAAAGTCTTAGGCTGCCAAATTGATATGGTCTCCCAAGCTCCAGAGTAATCTACCTTTAATCCCAGGCAGTATCAGTGCATGCTGTTTTGAAACTTTTGGACTATGTGGCAGCTTCCATAAGGTTGGTCCTTCTGGAGAGGTCTACAATGGACTCTTGTGTTGCAGTGGTCCTATTTGGACTTTCTCGTCAGGCTGCCAAAGGTTTCTCATGATCAGATTCTGAGGTGGCTGGAGTCACCTTTGGTGACTAACAGGAGACCATTTTCTCTTACCCGGCCATTGGCCACAGTCACCACAGATGCCTCCCTTCTTGGATTGGGGTGATGGGGCATTTTGAAGAGAGCACAGAACAAAGGTCCTGGTTTTCCATGAAGGCCAATGTTCTGGAGATGAGGGATGTCATCACATTGCAGGCCTTTCAACACATTGCAGGCCTTTCAAAACATTCTCCCCAGCAATGTGATTGAGAACACAATCTCATATCAAAGGTTTCTGACTACAGCGCACCTCCCAGGGAGGTCCAGCATTCTGGCAGACAGTCTGAGTAGGAATGTTTTTCTTCTTCAAGAGTAATATCTGAATCCGAAGGTAGCGGTGGGGACTTTTCCGTGGTGGAGCCCTCCACATTATGACCTTTTTGCTTCCCCTTCCAACACCAAATGCAGCAGCTTACTGTACCTTAATCCCTCCTCAGAGGCAGTCACCCAGAGCCTGACTTCTGCATTCTTTGCCCCAGGTTCTCCTGTATGGATGTCTTTCAGTTCCCTCTGATGATCAGATTTCAGAAGGCAGCCCATTGCAGAGCAACAGTGACCCTTCATTTCCTTTCTGGCCTTGTTAGGTGTAGTTCTCCTTTCTGTGATACCCTTCTTGGGTTCTGAATCCCACTCCAGATCGTATTTCTCATCCAGCAGATCTGAAGCCACCTAACCTTCAGTCCAGTAAGTTTACCTCATTATTTCTGCAGTTCTGATGAACAGAAATCCTAAGCTGTCGGACTGCATTGTGCATATTTTGTCCTCTTCCCCAAAGTTGTCGACCAGGAAAGTTTATGCAAGAAAATGGAAGCACTTTGTGGTGTGGGCAGACTCTTGGGTGTTTGATTCATTTTCCAATTCCTTCGTGACGGTTTTAGATTTTCTCTCTGCTTTTAAAATAGGTTGCAATTATTATCATGTGGGGAGGGACAATGTTCACTTGACTGATCTAAAAAAATTCCAGTGTGTTTCTCAAAGGTGCATTTCTTTTGCACCCTCCTGTTCTGGGCCCTGTCCTGCCTTGGGATTTACCTTTCATTATGCAAGTCCTTGCACACTGTCCTTTTGAGCCTTCTGCTATGTCCGATCTAAAATTTTTATCCTGGAAGACTTTGTTCCTGGTGGCTATTACCTTGGCAAGGAGAGTGTCTGAGCTACCAGCTCTGGCTGTTATTCCTTCATTCTTGATGATCCACAAAGATAGGGTCTCCCATTTCCCACACCCTGCTTTTCTTCCTAAGGTGGTCACCAAGAGTAATTTGAATCGGTCTATCCATCTGCCTGTATTTTTTTTTTTAACAAAAGTAAATACTTGCTGCATTGTTTGGATGTGCATAAACAATTGAGATTTTATTTGGACAGGACAAGGTCGTAATCCAATCAATTGTTTACTTTTCAAAATTCTAATTGGGTAGGCTTTGTGTCTAAGGTTATCTTATTCAAGTGGGTGTCAGAATGTATTTCTTTTCCTTATACCTTGAGAAGTACGACTGCTTGGTAAACCTAAACATCACTTCACTAGAGCCATGGCTACTTCTGTGTTTTTTTTTCCTACAGCTTCCTTAGGTGATGTGTGTACAGCTGCAACTTGAGTGGCCTCAAGCTAAACATTCAGTCTATGTACTTTTTGAGTCCACCATGTTGCAGAATATCCTTCTGTAGATCCTCCCAGGGCTTTTATGTGGCTGAGGACTCTGTCCCTCAGAGTGAGAAGACATCATTGGGTGTCAAAGTTGTATACTTAACGATGGGTCCATACTGTCTGTCTCTGTCTGGTTCAGCCTTCCCCCAACTCCTGCTTCTACCCCCCTCAAAGTCTCTTTCTTTGTGACTGAGCGGGAGAGGTTTTATTGCTCCTTTTTCTTGGAGTTCTTTGTCTTCCTTCTTTGTATAGGAATTATACCTTGGTGGCTGAGAGGGGTCAAACTTTGATCTGAGGTTTCCTGTAGGGGACTGTGGGTAGGGGAGGCAGATCTGGCAAGATGAAGTCTTGTAGCTTTGGCCAGCACTGGATAAGAGTCTGATCCAATAACCTCACATGCTGAACCAGATGGTGACAGACAACCCTGATCTGTCATTATGGTAAGTACATGGCTTTTTTTTTTTTTTTTTTTTTTTGCCATCTTTTTCAAACAGGAGCAGACTTTTCTAATTTTGTGGTAAAACATTTTTCTGTGGAGAAGAGCACACTTTTTTAATTATGTGGTAAAAAAATATTCTGTGGAGAAACACTTACTTTTTGGGGTTGAACATATTTGAAGCACTTTTTACTGTTTTCTTTTTCCAGGGAAGTACTTGTTTTATGAACTATTGCTCTTAAGCTTTCCTGGGAGTTGAGCACCATTTCACCATTTTCAGCTTTAACTTGGAATAATGCACCAGTTCCTTAGTTGAACCTTCTTCAAACTACAAAAAGATTTTTAAGTAGCCTTTGTCACCACAGCAGAATGTCAGTTTGCCTAAGCTACAAGTAGGTGACTATGTTATAGCCAAAACTACTTCCTCAGACCCACTCATTTTTCTTTGGATCCCTGTGGTGTAGTCCCTACATCCACCATGGCCTAGGGGTTAGACTTGTCCTTTGTGGCTGTTTGCATACCCCTAATGGGCAAGGGAGAAAACTGTTGTCGGTCTTGGGAGAAGATGCAGGGGAAATGTCCCTACTTAGCCAAAATGTTGTGCCAATCCCTGAGAAAGTTGTTATTGGCAGTATTTGTCTTTTTTTTTTTTTTTTTCCAGAAATGCTTATCAAACAGAAAACGGAACAGAAGACCAATTTTAATCTGATGCTCCTAAAAGGGAGTAATTTTATTAGGCTCAGTTTAGGGTCTTCTGCAGGCTCTGGATATCTTTATAAATCTGTTTCTGGTAAAAGAAAAAGGGATTCCTCTTACGCTGAAGAGGTTCAAGAAATTGAGCCTGTAGAGGAGCGTGGAGAGACGGATGCAGATTTTTTTCCTCCACAGGTTTCTGATCTGAGGAGTGTTTGGTGTCGGATTCTGCTGTGTAGAATTCTCTTTTTCTCTGAGACTGTTAAGTTTCTCAGTCAGAAAATAGTATGATCTGATGTCAATTTTCATTCTGTCCTCAGCCATTACTTTAGCTTGTGGCCACCAGAAAGCTTTCAAACTCCTCCGTTACCCATAATGCACCAATCCCTAACATACTCCAGATCTTGTTTGCTGGTTTCACATTTAGACGTTGTCATTGTGACCTCTCAAGCAATCATTTCAAAATACGTTGTGTTTTTAATATTGTCCGTATTAAATAGTTTATCTACCTATTTTGTTACAATTCATGTAGTTTAGTACCGCAGTAGGCATTGTTCTTTTTCTGTTTTTTTTTTTCTGTTTTTCTTCTTTTTGCACTGTGTAATTCTTGATACCATTACTGTTGTCTATCTGTCTCTCTGTTTCTTTGTTTTCTTAAGAACACTTTCTTTTTATTTAATTTGTTAAAAGGATGTCAGGAAAAGGCCCTTCAGGATTTAAGAAGTACCAAAAGTAAGGGCACAAGTTGTCCTTGTCTGATACCCACACTGTGTGTATTGTGTGGGTCAGGATCATCATCAAGTTTATTGTGCCATTTGCGAAAATTTTAATCCTCCTGCTATTGCGAACAGAAACTTATTTTGAAGGGTTTACTTCCTACTTCCTTCTTAGAAGCTATTGCTGGGGCTTAATTCCCCAAACTGAAATCAACGGAGTCTCCTAAACCTTCTGGATCCTCGACTCCATCTTCCTAGGAGCTGCCAAAAAAGAAGTATAAATTGAATCTGAAGGCTGCTGCGGTCCGACTGCCATCTGGTCAGACAAAACCTCCTCAGATCCAAGCATTTTGGATCCAATACTATTATCCAATACCAGATGCTCACCAACTTGGATCTGGTACCTTCTCCCTTTTTGGAACAACGGCACACTTTAGTCCCCATCCCTAGCTTCGTCTTGCTCATCCAGAAGTTTGACTGAAGCTGATGTGGACAGAATGAGATTCTTCTCGGCGCATATACAGATGGGACTTCTCCTGGCACCTACCCCTTTGGGTCAGGAATACTTTCCTCCTCCTCCTGCACTGATTTTCAGCTCCTTCTTTGATCCGACCAATTGTTTCAGAGCCCCTGGATTCAATCCTTCCAGGTCCCTCTGGCTCTGATCTGAAGCTATCTCCGATTGCTCCTGCTCAGATGTCTTTGGAGCTGGATGACTCTCGGAGCTGAAGCACCCCTGTTGGATTTGAGACATTAGAGTCGACTCTGATGTTTTCAGAGCCTTCTCTGCCCCTCTATTCTAACAGTAACCATATATGCCTCAGCTTTTCCCTGAAGAGTTGTATCCAAGGGGGGTGAACATGCAAGGTCTATGGAACAAGTAGGGCAAATTTAAAACATACAAGTCTTTAAAGAAATTATGGTACTAACAAATGCTCTCAAATTCTAAACCATCTTTGGATTCCAGACCCCTTACTAGTAATTGGATAACACCATAGTAATGTGGTGCATAAACTGGGTGGGGGACCAGATGTCCCACTGCAGACTAGCTATTCAGCCCAGTCTTACTTTCCAGGCTACTTGCGTTTCATCATTGCAGGATGTTGCTGCAGAAAAGCTGAGTAGGACAGACCCTGACAAATGGAAGTTGCACTAAGGGATCTTCCAGGGATTGATCCAAACTCCAGAGAACTCCTCAAGTAGATCTGTTTGTCTCCATTCACAACAAAAAGTTAACTGTTCTGCTCCAAGACTCCTCCCGCCAAGGCCTGGAAGACAAATGCTTTTTCATTCTCAGGGTTCTTTTAAAGATTCAAATAGACTCTGCAAAATGATGGGGTTCATGTCGATTACCAACTTTTTAGTTGAGCAGAAGCCATTTTTGGTGAAACTCTAAAGAAAATTACTAAAATTATTTATTTATGGGGGCTGCATCCCCCATACCCAAAGCTTAAATATACCTACTGAAAGGTTGGGAAACGGTGAAGAGAAAAAGATAACTTCACTGTGAACGAAAGAAGTTTAGCTTAAATTTATTTACTTGATCAGTACTCACGCAAAACAAGTGTCTTATCACTTGACATGCTCCCAGATGATACTGGTAACTCTCTTTTGGACCTGGCAACAGTGGCTCTCCCTTCTCAGGGCAGATATCACAAGCTTCCTCATATAATGGAGTTATTCTTCACCTGGCTGCCTGTATAATGGAATGTTCATGCCTCTGAGGGCATGCACCAGGTATTATAGGAAGCTAAAAAACCTTTTGCTAGAAAATCATATTTGGATAAGTGGAAAAGATTTTAGTTGCTGCAGAAACAAGAATCTGGATCATTTTAAGGCTCGGATGCCTCTGGTTCTACAGTATTTATGAGAGTGATAGGAAGTTATTAGGGTATTGGTCCGGAGGCCCTTATAAGCCTAGCCAAGAGTTTAGCCAAGTTTAGACAAGTCAACACCCGATGGCCCTGTCCAGTAGGGACATGGGTGGAATCCCAGGGATATATTTTCTGTTTCCCATTCAGTTATCCAAGTTGCGCTTAAAATGGGGTAAAGAGGTACTCTGCTTGACATGGAGAGGGAATCTATTCCACAGATAGGGGAGTTTCTGGGATACACATCTGTCTCAACAAGTCCTGTTGCTGTCACAGACCAGGTTGAGGCCACATGGGGGGGGTTACTTGAGTGGAGCTTGACTTGCGGATAGTCGGCAGTCTCATCAAGGCAGGATCAGAGATCGCCTTGTTTGCCAGACAGAAGTCACCTCTGAGGAGTCTGTATGAAACTCAGTAGAGGGATAGGGCTTTCAGCCTATCTGTGTGTGGTAAATTTTTGAGGCCCTAGTGAGGAACCTCTGTAGTCTGTCCAGCTGCTGCATGTACTTTGTGAGGTATATGCCGAACAAGGTGTTGTACTCCATGATGGGCCTTTATAAGGGAAGAATACAGGGTTGTTATGACCTCCTTCTCCCTGGATTAGATACTCTTACTTATGAGGTGGGCCATGTAGAAAGCTTTCTGTACAATGGAAGCAACATGGTGGTCAAAATTCAGGTTGCTGTCAACCTGGGTGTCCAAATCCCTCACAACTGATTGCATGCTTAGGACGTTATTAATGTGATAATTTTGTGAGGACATCACTCTTCCCATAGGGGTGATGATGCATTTTTTGGTATTCAGCTTGAGGCCATGTTTCTGGCACCAGTCATTTGTTTGGGTGAGACCCCCTTGGAGGATGTTCACATCACTAGAGGAATTGATGACAGCACCCAGCTTGCAGTCATCTGCAAACTTGGTCAGCCATAGCCCACTGGTTGTGGCCTGCACCTCAAAAAAGTATATCCAAAGTAAAAGGCCCCAAGACCAAACCTTGGGGTACGCCACTTGTTACGGGTCTACTGCTTGAGTTGGCTTCCCCTATTTTGACTAGGTAGGTTCTATCAATAAGCCAGTTAGCTGCCCATCTGATAATATATGGATTGGTGCCTAGTTGAGAGAGTTTATTTGTTATGCCCGAGTGGGGAATAGTTTCGAAGGCTTTGGGCTAGGTCAAGGTAGGCAGTTTGCATGTTCTTCCCCTCATCCATGGCTTGGGTGACTGTCTCGAAGTCTACCAGATTTAACTGACATGACCTCCACTTGACAAAGCCAAACTGTGTGGGATTAAGTGTTTGGAGGCTGCTAATTTCCTTGTTAATGAGGGTTGTGATAATCCGTTCCATGGCCTTTCAGATCAGGCTAGTTAGGCTGATGGGCCTATAATTTCCTGGATCGGTGGACGCTCCACTTTTGTGCAAAGGGGCGACGGTGCCTGTCCTCCACTCAGCTGGAATGAAGACAGTACGCAGGCTTTGGTTGTGTAGGACGCCTAATGGTGCTGTAAGTTCCTGCCTAAGTTAATGTAGGATGCAGCCTGGGATGTTTTTCTGGGTTGGGGGCTGTATTTTTTGTCTGAGAGAGAGCAGTGATGACTTGTTCCCTAGATGTAAGGGGAAGGGGAGAGGTACTGGAGATGTCCTGATTTACTGATAGGGGGACAGTGTGGTGAAGATTTCACTGAATCTGTCAGCCAGCAAGTTTGCTATATCTACGGCATTTGTAATATGTGGTATCCTTGACCACCAGTTCTGAAAAGATCTGATTCCTTCCTTTGAGATTGTAGATGTATGTGAAGGAAGGCCTTATGATGGTCTCTAGTAGATGTGGTTAATTTGGACTCAGATTGCTTTGGAGGACTTCACTAGTGCTGTTGTTTGCCTGTTCAGGCTGAGGAGAGATTGCTCCCAGTTCGGCACCTGCTTCTTCTTGGTCCTGGACAGCAATTTTTTTCTATTCTTATATAGTTTATTGCAGATGTCCACTTGACTAGTAAACTAGGTTTACTCTTCCGTGCAAAGGATGATTTAGTCCTGCCTGGTATTCCTGATTCCATGCACCTATTTACATGCTGATATAGTACTTTGGTGCAGATGTCCTTCAAGGATGCATCTGTAGTCCTTACATATGGGTTGTCCTGCCTCGGGCAGCCCTTCGGTCGGCTGGATTCCAAAGTCTGGTTCTGGCATCGGCTGATGTCGCCCCTTTCCTGACGTCAGAGCGCCTGGGATATAAAAGCGTCAGCCGACGCCATCTTCCTCAGTCTTTCTTGCTGCGCGGTGCCCGAAGCAGAAGCAGTTCGCAAGTGCCGGTCGGCCAGCTGCTGTAATTTCAGCTAACCGAAGACTTCAAAAAGCTAAGTACCCCATTGGGGGCTCTCTCTTGCCTCAGCCGATGTCAGATCAAACGGTTAAAGTTAATAATTGTTTAACTTGTGGGAAACAAATACCTCTTAAGGATTTCCACTCTTACTGCCTCCCCTGCCTAGGCCCAGACCACGACGTCTCGGCCTGCGCAGCCTGTGCATCCTTCAATAGACACACTCTTGGGCGTCGGTCGGAGTTTGCAGAGGAATTTTATGGGGATAGTTACTGTTACAAGATGTTGTCGGAGCTTCTGACTACTCATTTAACCAAAAAACGGAAGGACAAGGACCGACACACGCGGTCCATGGTTTCGGCCGAAACCATGGCTAGGCCTACCGCGAGTGTCTCTGTTTCTGCTGAAATGGAATCCTTGGTGCTTCCGACCGACGAAACCGCACAACCGACAACCTCGGTCCCGGAGGCCTCCTCTGAGTCTGTCATAGAATTCCCCTCTGAAACCGGTGCTCTGGAGACAACTGACACCATTCCCCTAGATAAAACCACTCCAGCACGTGGGGCAGCCAGGCCTCCTGCATCCATGTCCATTAAGGCATTTACCCATGCTAAAGCTGCTAAACAGCCAAAATCTCTCCCTCCCAAGGCTATTCCTCAGGGATCCACTACAGGTTCACAGATTTTAAGTCTAGCTGAGGACCTTATTTCCTTAATTAGGGGCTCTCCGCCCCATCCGGACAGGTGCTCTCAACCTCCTCTAGACAAAAGGCCCAGGGTTGAGCACACAGATCCCCAGTCTTCTGATGAGGCCTCAGATGACTCTGCTCTATCAGACTACCAGGAGGAGGCTTTTACGACCTACGAGGATTCTGATGCAGAGGAATCTATTTCCTCGGCCTCTCCTCCAGAAGAGTTGTCCTTTGGGGAGACGCTTCACTCCATGAGAGAGCATTTCAAATGGCAGGGCCAGGAATTCTCTGATTCCAGAAAGAGGTTAAGGACTTTTTTTTGCATTTACCTCAGCATAGACCTTTGGCTATTCCTCCTGTTTTAAATGTCATTGATGATGTGTACTCTGAGTCTAGTACTTCTCCAGACTCCCTTCCTCCGGCTCCTATCAAGCCCGATAGGTACTACAGGGTCCCGGACTCGCATCATTTCCTTTACAAGGGCCACTCTGCTGACCCAGAAACTATTTCTCAGGGCCCTAAAGGGGTTGCAACCACCACTACAAAAAATCCTCTTCCTTCTGAAAGGGAGTCCAGGGCTTTAGAGAGATGGGGTAAAAAAGTGTATACTACTTCCACTCTTTCTATGAGGGCATTAAATTGTCAATTCCATATGATACAGTACCAAGAGTATTTGTTAGATGAATTGCATAAAAAACTTTCTTCGCCTGAACCCCTAGATCGTAAGGCACTTCAGGATCTGGTACATAACTCTCAACAGGTTAGCAACCATTTCTTGCAGTGTGGTTATGATGCATTGGAAGCTTCATGTAGGTCAGCAATGACAGGTGCAGTCATACGCAGACATGCTTGGCTGAAGGAACAAACTCTGCCAGACCATGTTAAAGCAAAGCTACTGGATGCTCCGCTGGAAAAACAAAAGTTATTTGGCTCCTCTGCTCAAGAAGTCTTAAAGAAATTTGAGGAAAAGGCTAAATCAGTACAAACAGTCAAAGATTTTCTCCAGGTCCAGCCACCAAGATTCAGCAGAAATTGGCCTTCTAAGAATTGGTCCTTTCCGGACACAGACAGATCTCAGAGGCAGAAACAGACGTGCCAGAGGTAGAGGGCAAGCTCGGGGCTCCTACAGAGGACGTCAATGGCAGGCTCCTAACCAGAGAGGTACTGCAGGGCCTACAACTACTACACAAGTACCATCTCAATGACTTGACTTTGTCCCCGCCAACCAGGTCTCAATTGGAAGAACCTTTGGGCGGAAAGCTATCTTTATTCTCAAAAAATTGGCACAGTATTACAAAAGACAAATGGACACTGCAAATAATAGACAAAGGATACAGGTTCCACTTTCATACATTACCAAAAAGGCAAGGCATGCCAAACCTGCCACCAAACCAAAGGGCAGAGGCTTTAAAACAAATTTCCAAACTACTACAAATGAAAGCAATAGAAAGGGTTCCTCTCGCAGAACAAGGCCAAGGATTTTATTCCAGACTTTTCCTTGTTTCAAGAAAAGAAAAGCAATGGAGGCCTATTCTGGACTTGTCCGCACTGAATACTTACCTCATTGTGCCAAAATTCAAAATGCTGACCTTACAGCAACTCCTTCCCATGCTGGGCAAGGGGTCATGGCTGGTAACTCTAGACCTCAAGGAGGCATACCTGCATGTCCCTATCAGACAAAGTTGCAGAAGACACCTCAGATTTCTTGCAGGTTCAGAGCATTATCAATTCTCAGCATTGCCATTTGGCTTATCTACTGCGCCCAGAGTATTCACGAAATGCCTGTCATCAGTAATTGCACATTGCAGACTTCAGGGGATTCAAATATACCCATACCTGGACGACTGCCTCATACAAGCGGACAGCCAGCAAACACTGGTAAAACACTTAAACTATGCCATCCGACTACTACAGGCCTTGGGATACACAGTCAACATTCAGAAATCAAGACTTGTTCCATCCCAACGAATAATTTTCCTGGGTGCAAAACTGGATACAAACACCCAGATAGCTTTTCTCACAGAAGAAAAACAAGCACAACTACCGGATTATTTCAGGAATCTGACAACACAAACCCAGCTAACTGCAAGGAAAATCCTGCAGGCCCTGGGTTACATGGCATCTTGCATTCTTCTGATTCCACAAGCAAGGCTGCATATGAGGAAACTACAATGGTACCTAAGGAGTCTATGGTCTCAGCACAGTCACAGCCTAGAATCTCTGATCCCCCTCATTCCATGCCTTCAAAAGGAATTCCTGTGGTGGGCAAAAGCAAGCCAGTCAAACATGGGCCTGCCTTTCAGCAAGCCACATACCAGCCAAACCATTACAACGGATGCCTCGGATCATGGATGGGGAGCACACATGGAGGGCAGATGCATTCAAGGACAATGGGCACAAAAAGAATTGCATCTGCACATCAACCAAAAGGAAATGCTGGCAGTGATACATTCCATTGAGGCCTTCAAGCACTTCCTGCACCAAGGTCACCTGTTAATAAAGACAGACAATACTACAGTTATGTGGTACATAAACAAGCAAGGAGGTACCCATTCATACCCTCTTTGCAGGTTGGCGATGAATCTGTGGGAGCTTTCCTTAAAACTCAATATAGAGCTACAATCCCAGTTCGTACCAGGAAAAGACAATGTACTGGCGGACAGCTTGAGCAGAAACATCATGGATCCACACGAATGGATGTTGCACCCAGATATCTTTCTCCAGATAACAAAATCATGGGGAAGGCCGGACATAGACCTTTTTGCCTCCCACCACAACCATCAACTGAGGAAATTCTGCACAAGGACATACCATCCTCAAGCATGGAAAGTGGACGCCCTCTCCTTCAGCTGGAATACTCTTAACAGTATATGCATTCCCACCGTTGCCACTGATGGCCAAGGTCTTACTGAAGATCAAGATAGAGCAACCAAAAGTAATTCTGATAGCCCCGGACTGGCCAAGACAACACTGGTACCCACTGTTAAGAAGCATGTCACGCACAAAACCTTGGCCTCTTCCACAATGGCCACTTCTACTGACACAACACAATTACAAGACTCTGCACTCCAGCCTCAAAACCTTACAGCTGACAGCCTGGAAAAATACCTTGACTCCTCCCCAGGATAAACTATCCAAAAGGGTACAGGATATCATCATGGAAGCCTGGCGTCCTTCCACAAGAAAAGCATATTCAGCAAAATGGAAAAGATTTCGTACCTGGAACACCACAAAGGGTCAAGATCTGACAGTCATGAGCATTCCACATATTCTGGAATACTTTAATCCTCCTCACGCACAAAACAAAAAATTCTGGAATACTTGGCTGAAATGCTCCATAATGGCCTTTCTTACTCCTCCATAAAAATTCATGCTTCAGCAATTTCAGCAGAGTACAACACTGATCCACCTGTATTCTCTCATCCTCTACTAAGGCAGTTTCTAAGAGGGATAAAAAACATCAACCCTCCAAGGAAACCTCCAGTGCCTACATGGGACCTTAACTTCATGTTGGAAAAATTAACTCTTCCTCCATTTGAACCAGCAGCATCTTCAGAGCTACAATTCCTATCTTGGAAGACTGCCCTCCTTCTGGCCATAACCTCAGCAAGAAGAGTATCTGAGTTACAGGCCCTCATGGCAGTACAGCCTTTTCTCATTTTTCATCAGGACAGAGTCTCTTTGACAACCAATCCTTCATTCATGCCAAAGGTGGTATCCAGGGTCTCACTGAACCAAGCTATTCACCTGCCGACCTTCTTTCCAAATCCACAAAAATAAAGGAGAAAAACTTCTGCATACTTTGGACATCCACAGGCAGTTGCGCTACTACTTGGACAGAACTAAGACTTACAGAAAAACTGACCAACTCTTTGTAGCATATGCTGCTGGTGTACAAGGAAAAGCAATTTCCAAACAGACAATTTCAAAATGGATAGGAAATTGCATTTGGTTCTGTTACTCTTTTCATGGAAAAGCTGTGCCAGCAAACATAAGGCCTCATTCCACCAGAGCAGCAGCCACCTCCACAGCCTTCTTAAGAGGGGTGGCTACAAAGGACATTTTAGAAGCTGCTACATGGAGCTCCGTGCATACATTTTCCAAGCATTACAACTTGCCCTTATACTCCAGATCCAGAGCAGGCTTTGCTAGTGCAGTCCTGCAGGGCATGTTAGCTACACCATCCTTTTCTTAGTTCCTACCACCCCCAGCTGGGCTATGGTACTCTACCCATATGTAAGGACTGCAGATGCATCCTTGAAGGACATATAGTACAGTTTTGTACCTACCATAAATGTAGATGTCCGATGGGTATGCATCTGCAGTCAGGTTTTCCCTCCCTCCTACCCCTCTGATATACTATGGGTACATATCCCTCATTTTAGCTAGCTGGGGTTATCTTTTGTGGTGTATTTGTTTTTTATTACTGTGCATGTTTGGAATGTTTTCATTTCTCCAAATTTAGCCTTACTTAGAGGGCAACTAGCATCTGGGGCAAGAAACACTGAGGAAGATGGCGTCGGCTGACGCTTTTATATCCCAGGCGCTCTGACGTCGGGAAAGGGGAGACATCAGCCGACACCGGACCCAGACTTTGGAATCCGGCCGATCGAAGGGCTGCCTGAGGCAGGACAACCCATATGCAAGGACTGCAGATGCATACCTATCGGACATCTACATTTATGGTAGGTACAAAACTGTACTTTTTGGATACTGTTGCCAGTTCGTAGAGAAGGGGGAAGGGGCTGTGAATCTGTTTATACCATCCCTCAGGAGGCTGTAATCCGCTTTGGAGACTTTTATTTGTTTGACCCTAGCTAGAGGGGAGTCAGGGGAGATAGTGACTTTGATAGTTAACGCTTTATGGTCTGATCTTACATGGAGGGATGATACTGCAGGGATGCTGCACTGGTTGTTGCTTAATACCAAGTCCAAAATATCATCACCTCTTGTGGGAGGACTTGACTAGCTGTTCCAAGACATTTGCATTGACAAAATAGAGGAATCTTTGGGCATTTGTCTTCTGGCATGAGTAGTTCTTCCAGTCTGTGTTTGGCTAGTTAAAGTCACCAAGGATCAGGGTAAAGGGTTGAATCTTGATAGATTCGAAGAGGTCCAGCTGGGCGGCTTGGGCATCTTGAGTCAGATTTGGGGGCTGGTAGCTAGCCATGATTTGTATAGGGGTCTTGTCCGTGATTAACTGCACCTGGAGTGTCTCCTGTACATCATACTGTTTGACCAGCCTGGAGGCGAGTATGTCTTTAATATGTCATTATTCTCCTCTTTCAAGATTCACCTCTCTGCCATCTCAGCTTGTCTGCCCGTAGATCCCTCCTTTCTGTCCTGTTTGTAATGAAACAGTTTTTGACATGTCTGTTTACCTAGAGACCATTTAGATCCTCCTTATGATCATTTGGTACTGGAAAAACTTGCTTTTTTTTCTGTTTGAACCTGCTCATGAGACTGATTTGTAGTTTGTCTTGAAAAAGTGTTGGTATTGCTCTGACTTCTGCAAGAAGAGTATATATGTTACAAGCTCTTATGGTGATTTCATTGTATTTTATTTTTCACAAAGATGAGGTAACTTTGAGACCAGATCCTTCATTTATGCCTAAAGTGGTTTCAGTGTTTACTTTGAACCAAACTGTTTTTACTCATTTTTTTCTGGATAGAAAATAAGGAGATACAGGGTGTGTCTGTAAAATTCTTTATGTCCACCGGCAACTTTGCTACTGCATTGACAAGACAAAAACTGTCAGGAATTCTAATCAACTGTTTCTTTCCTATGGAGCTAAGAAAAAGTGAGTCTGTTGATACAGACTATCTCTGAATGGTTGTTTTGTGCTATTGCATTATGTTCACATCATAACAAGACACTTCAGGCAAAGTCAGAGCTAAGTCTAACTTTGTAGCTTTTTGGAAAGGCTTGTACTCTAGAAATATACTAGAAGCACCAAATCAGTCATCTATGCACACCTCTACCAAGCACTACAAACTAGATTCTGTCTGTAGGTCCATTGCAGGCATTGCTAGGGTATTCTCCATTGGCTCCTGGCCTTTCCTCCTTCCTCCTCCCTTTCATTTTAATCTGTGGTATTCATAGTTTCATAGATGTCCTTCAAGGATGCGTCTGCAGTCCTAACATATGGGTTGTCCTGCCTCAGGCAGCCCTTCGGTCGGCCGGATTCCAAAGTCTGGGTCTGGCCTCGGCTGATGTCGCACTTCACCCGACGTCATAGCTGCTGTTTATTGGGTATAAAGGCATCAGCCGACGCCATTTTCCGCAGTCTTTCTTGCCGCGTGGTGCCCGAAGCAGAAGCTGTTCGCAAGTGCCGGTCGGTCAGATCCAGAGATTTCTACTACCGAAGACTTCTAAAAAGCTAAGTACCCCGTTGGGGACTCTTTCTTGCCTCAGCCGATGTCAGAAAAAGTAAATAATTGTTTAACTTGTGGGAAACAAATACCTCATAAGGATTTCCACTCTTACTGCCTTCCTTGCTTAGGCCCAGACCACGACGTATCAGCTTGTCTAGCCTGTGCTTCCTTCAACCGACGACGCTTAGACGCCGGTCGGAGTTTGCAGAGGAGTTTTTTGGTCCCGCTTTTGCTTACAAAATGCAGTCGGAGACTCCGACTACACAAATAGCTAAAAAGCGCAAGGAAAAGGACCGACACTCGCGGTCCGTAGTTTCGGCTGAAACCGCGGTTAGGCCAACCGCGAGTGTCTCTGTTTCGGCTGAAACCGAGTCCTCGGTTCTTCCTTCGGCCGAAAGCATGCCTCCTATAGCCGAGGCCTCACAGACAATGGTTGAATCTGATACTGATATTACTGCTACAGAAGCAGGCTCCCGGGATTTGTCGGATACTATTCCTTTAGACATATCTACCCCTGCACGTGGGGCTGCTAGGCCCCCTGCTTCTATGTCCATCAAGGCTTTTGCCAGGGCTAAAGCAGCTAAATCTTCTAAGGCCTTACCTGCTAAAACTACCCCACATAGGCCTACCTCTAGTTCACAAATACTCAGCCTGGCTGAGGATCTCATTTCTTTGATCAGGGGATCACAACCTCACCCAGACAGGGCCTCTCAGCCCCCTTCAGATAAGAGGCCTAGGACTGAACCCCCGGAACCTGTCTCTACAGACTATTCCTCGGAGGACTCGGACATTCCTGACCCTCAGGAAGGCCCATATTCTCCTTATGAGGATTCGGATGCAGAAGACTCCATTCCTTCTGCTTCTCCTCCTGAGGAATTTTCATTTGGGGAAACCTTACATGCTATGAGGGAGCATTTCCAGTGGCAGGGCCAGGATTTTTCAGATTCAAGGAAAAGGCTAAGGACCTTCTTACACTTACCACAGCATAGGCCTTTAGCCATTCCTCCAGTACTAACAGTAGTTGACGATGCATTTATTGATGCCTGTACTGCTCCTGATTCCTTGCCTCCGGCCCCTGCCAAGCCTGACAGATATTACAGGGTCCCGGACACACACTACCATTTGTATAAGGCTCCTGTTGCAGATCCAGAAACCATTTCACAGGGCCCGAAAGGTGTGGCAGCTGCTTCTGCCAAAAACCCTCTTCCCTCTGATAGGGAATCTAGAGCATTAGAGAGATGGGGTAAAAAGGTTTATACTTCTGCTGCTCTTTCGGCTAGGGCCTTAAACTGTCAATTTCACATGATTCAATATCAGGAATTTTTGTTAGACCAGCTAAATAAAAAACTTTCCTCTCCTGAACCTATAGACCGCAAGTCTCTTCAGGATTTGGTACATAATTCTCAGCAGGTCAGTAACCATTTCTTAAAATGTGGCTATGATGCACTGGAGGCTTCCTTTAGATCAGCTATGACTGGAACAGTGATTCGAAGACATGCATGGTTAAAAGAACAGTCCTTACCAGATCATGTTAAATCAAAACTCCTAGATGCTCCCATGGAGAAACAAAGTTTGTTTGGCTCCCCTGCACAGGAGGTTCTGAAGAAGGTGGAAGATTTCTTACAGGTCCAACCTCCGAGGTTTAGCAGAAATTGGCCTTCGAATAATTGGTCCTTTCCAGACAACTCTAGAGCACAGAGAGGCAGAAATAGATGCCCAAGAGGCAGAAATCAAGCTAGGGGTGCCTACAGGGGACGTCAGTGGCAACCTACCAACCAGAGAAGTACTGCCACAGATTCAACTACAACCACTTCCACTGGACAGACACAATGACTTGGCTCTGATACCGCCTACCAGGGAACAACTGGAAGCTCCCTTGGGCGGAAAGCTAGCCTTATTTTCAGACAACTGGCATTACATTACAGGAGACAAATGGACTTTGCAAACAATAGACAAGGGCTACAGGTTTCACTTCCACACTCTACCAAAAAAGAGGGGAATGCCAAACCTACCACCAAGCCAAAAATCAGATGCTCTAAAACAAATCAACAACTTACTAGAGATAAGAGCTATAGAAAAGGTGCCACCTATGGAACAAGGCCAGGGTTTTTACTCCAGGCTTTTCCTGGTACCAAGAAAAGAAAATCAATGGAGACCTATTCTCGACTTGTCCGCACTGAACACATACCTCATCGTTCCAAAATTCAAAATGCTGACCCTCCAGCAGCTTCTTCCCATGCTGGGCAAGGAGTCTTGGCTGGTGACTCTAGATCTCAAGGAGGCATACCTGCACGTCCCTATACGACCAGATTGCAGAAGATACCTCAGATTTCTTGCAGGATCAGAGCAATATCAATACTCAGCATTGCCCTTTGGCTTATCTACTGCGCCCAGAGTATTCACAAAATGCTTGGCATCAGTAATTGCTCATTGCAGGCTCCAGGGAATTCAAATTTACCCATACCTGGACGACTGCCTATTACAAGCGGACAACAAGGCACAGTTAACAAAAGATTTGAAAAATGTCATACAACTGTTGCAAGCCTTGGGATACACAGTCAACATGCAGAAGTCAAGACTAGTACCTTCCCAAAGGATAACATTCTTGGGGGCAGATCTGGACACATCAACTCAGATGGCCTTTCTCACAGAAGAAAAACAAAAGCAACTACCAGGCTATTTCATGTCATTAACAAAACAAACTCCGCTTACTGCAAGGAAAGTCCTGCAAGCCCTGGGTTACATGGCATCCTGCATAATATTGATTCCGCATGCCAGGCTACATATGAGAAAGTTACAATGGTACCTAAGGAATGTATGGTCTCAACACCAGCACAGTCTAGAAAACCAGATTACAATAATTCCATGCCTGAAGCAAGAATTCCTGTGGTGGGCTCAGGCCTGCCAGTTGAACAGAGGCTTGCCTTTCCACAAACCACAGCCAAGCCAGACCATCACCACGGACGCCTCAGACCTAGGATGGGGGGCTCACATGGTGGACAAGTGTATACAAGGCCTATGGACCCAAGACCAGCTGAATCTACACACAAATCTAAAGGAGATGCTGGTAGTGAAATATGCGATCCAGACACTCCTTCAACAGGGTCATCTGCTGATAAGGACGGACAACACCACAGTCATGTGGTACATCAACAAACAAGGAGGTACACATTCATATCCTCTATGCCGGATGGCAGTGGACCTGTGGAATGTGGCCCTGAACCTCAACATTCAACTTCAGGCCAGATTTGTACCAGGAAAAGAAAATTCTCTAGCAGACACCTTAAGCAGAACTACCACGGATGCTCACGAATGGATGCTGCATCCAGATATTTTCAAAGCCATAACAGAGAAATGGGGACTTCCACAGATAGACCTGTTTGCCTCCCCACACAATCACCAATTGAAAAAATTCTGCACAAGAACATACCACCCACTTGCTTGGAGGGTGGACTCGCTTTCCTTCAGCTGGAAAAACCTGACAGCATATGCATTTCCACCTCTTCCCTTGACGTACAAAGTTCCACTGAAGAAGAGGATCAACCAAGAGTAATTCTGATAGCTCCAGACTGGCCGAGACAACATTGGTACCCGCTACTGAGAAGCATGTCTCGGACACACGCATGGCATCTACCTCTAAGTCCCTTACTACTAACACAGGACAACTACAGGATCCTACATCCAAACTTGAAAACACTGCAGCTAGCTGCTTGGAATATTGTATAAACCAAAATAACCCTGATTTATCTCAGAGGGTTAAGGACATTATCCTGGAGGCACGCAGACCCTCCACAAGGAAGACTTATTCAGCCAAGTGGAAAAGATACCTCATTTGGAGTGCAGCAAAGGGAGAAAATGTCTCTGTGGCAAACATAGCACTCATCCTGGAATACTTAACAGAGTTGTTCCATAATGGCCTGTCTTACTCCTCCATTAAGATTCATGCATCAGCAATTTCAGCAGAATACAACTTGAATCCTCCTGTTTTCTCTCATCCTCTACTCAGGCAGTTCTTGAGAGGAATCAAAAATGTAAAGCCTCCAAGGAAACCACCTTTACCTACTTGGGATCTCAACTTTGTGCTGGAAAAGTTAACTCTCCCCCCTTTTGAACCAGCAGCAACAGCAGAATTACAATTCCTGTCTTGGAAAACTGCTTTCCTACTGGCAATCACTTCAGCAAGAAGGGTTTCTGAGCTACAGGCATTAATGGCAGTACAACCCTTATCTTCCATCAGGACAGAGTCTCTCTGAGAACCAACCCTACCTTTCTGCCAAAAGTGGTCTACAGAGTATCATTGAACCAAGCGATTCATTTACCTACATTCTTCCCCAACCCACAGAACAGGGGGGAAAGACTGCTACATACCTTGGATGTGCACAGACAATTACGCTACTATCTGGACAGAACTAAGACCAGCAGAAAAACTGACCAGCTTTTGGTAGCATATGCAACAGGAATGCAAGGAAAAGCAATTTCAAAACAGACAATCTCGAAATGGATAGGAAATTGCATTTGTTTTTGTTACTCTTTTCATGGAAAGACATCTCCTGATAATATCAGACCTCATTCCACAAGAGCTACAGCCACCACTACAGCTTTCCTACGAGGAGTGACTACCAAAGACATTTTAGAAGCTGCTACCTGGAGCTCCGTGCATACATTTGCCAAGCATTACAATCTTCCTTTATACTCTAGATCCCGAGCAGGTTTTGCAACTGCTGTTTTGCAAGGGATCTTAACTACACCATCTCTATCTTAGTACCTCCTCCCCCAGTTTGGCTATGGTATTCTACCCATATGTTAGGACTGCAGATGCATCCTTGAAGGACATAGTACAGATGTCCTTCAAGGATGCATCTGCAGTCCTAACAAATGGGTTGTCCTGCCTCAGGCAGCCCTTCGGTCGGCCGGATTCCAAAGTCTGGGTCTGGCCTCGGCTGATGTCGCACTTCACCCGACGTCATAGCTGCAGTTCAGCGGGTATAAAGGCATCAGCCGGCGCCATTTTCCTCAGTCTTTCTTGCCGCGTGGCGAAGCAGAAGCTGTTCGCAAGTGCCGGTCAGTCAGAACCAGAGATTGCTACTACCGAAGACTTCTAAAAAGCTAAGTACCCCATTGGGGACTCTTTCTTGCCTCAGCCGATGTCAGAAAAAGTGAATAACTGTTTAACTTGTGGGAAACAAATACCTCATAAAGATTTCCACTCTTACTGCCTACCTTGTTTAGGCCCAGACCACGACGTAGCAGCTTGTCTAGCCTGTGCTTCCTTCAACCGACGGACACTTAGACGTCGGTCGGAGTTTGCAGAGGAGTTTTTCGGCTCCGCTTTTGCTTATAACATGCCGTCGGAGACTCCGACTTCACAATTAGCTAAAAAACGTAAGGAAAAGGACCGACACTTGCGGTCCGCGGTTTCGGCCGAAACCGCGGTTAAGCCAACCGCGAGTGTCTCGGTTTCGGCCGAAACAGAGTCTGCGGTTCTTCGGCCGAAAGCATGCCTCCTACAACCGAGGCCTCATCCAGCATGGCTGAATCTGCTACGGAAATTCCACCTGCTCTTACAGGTTCTCAGGATTTATCAGATACTATCCCCTTAGATATATCTACTCCTGCACGTGGAGCTGCTAGGCCCCCAGCATCCATGTCAATTAAGGCTTTTGCCAGGGCTAAAGCAGCTAAATCAACAAAGGCCGTGCCTGCTAAAACCCCCTCTCACAGGCCTAGATCTAGTACTCAAATGCTTAGTCTAGCAGAGGATCTCATTTCTTTGATCAGGGGATCCCAGCCTCACCCTGACAGGGCCTCTCACCCCCCTCCAGAGAAGAGGCCTAGAGCAGAGCCCCCTGAGCCAGTTTCTACTGATTTCTCCTCTGATGATTCAGACAATACAAATCCCCCAGAAGGCCCTTATTCTCCATATGAGGACTCAGATGCAGAAGACTCCATCCCTTCTGCCTCTCCTCCTGAGGAATTTTCTTTTGGGGAAACCTTGCATGCTATGAGGGAACAATTTCAATGGCAGGGCCAGGATTTTTCAGACTCTAGGAAAAGGCTTAGGACCTTTTTACATTTGCCACAGCATAGGCCTTTAGCCATTCCTCCAGTACTTACAGTTGTGGATGATGCATTTAATGATGCTTGTACTACTCCTGACTCTCTTCCTCCGGCCCCTGCTAAGCCCGACAGATACTACAGGGTTCCGGACACACATTATCACTTGTATAAGGCTCCTATTGCAGACCCTGAAACTATTTCACAGGGCCCCAAAGCTGTAGCAGCTGCCTCTACCAAAAACCCCCTCCCTCTGAAAGAGAATCTAGGGCTTTAGAGAGATGGGGTAAAAAAGTGTATACTTCTGCTACTCTTTCGGCCAGGGCCTTAAACTGTCAATTCCACATGATTCAATATCAGGAATTCCTGTTAGATCAGCTAACTAAAAAACTGTCCTCACCTGAGCCTTTAGACCGTAAGTCCCTTCAGGATTTGGTACATAACACTCAGCAGGTCAGTAATCGTTCCTTAAAATGCGGCTATGATGCACTGGAGGCTTCCTTTAGATCAGCTATGACTGGTACAGTGATCAGAAGGCATGCATGGTTAAAAGAGCAATCCTTACCAGACCATGTAAAGTCCAAGCTTCTAGATGCTCCCATGGAAAAGCACAGTTTGTTTGGTTCCCCTGCACAGCAAGTGTTGAAGAAGGTGGAAGAAAAAGCTAAATCTGTCCAGACAGTCAAGGATTTCTTACAGGTCCAGCCTCCGAGGTTTAGTAGGAACTGGCCTTCCAAGAATTGGTCCTTTCCAGACACCACCAGAGCACAGAGAAGCAGAAATAGACGCCCAAGAGGCAGAGGTCAATCCAGAGGTGCCTACAGGGGACGTCAGTGGCAGCCTAACAGCCAGAGAAGTACTGCCACAGATCCAGCCACTACCACTTCCACAGGACAATCACAGTGACTTGGCTCTGAAACCGCCTACCAGGGAACAACTAGAAGCACCCTTAGGCGGAAAGTTAGCCTTATTTTCAGTAAATTGGCATTACATTACAGGAGACCAATGGATTTTGCAGACAATAGACAAAGGCTACAGGTTTCACTTCCATACTCTTCCAAGGAAGAGAGTAATGCCAAACCTACCTCCAAACCAAAAGACAAACGCTCTACAGCAAATAGACCACTTACTAAGGATGAGAGCTATAGAAAAGGTACCGGCTATGGAACAAGGACAAGGATTTTATTCCAGGCTTTTCCTGGTACCAAGAAAGGAAAACCAATGGAGACCTATCCTCGACCTGTCCGCTCTGAACACATATCTTATTGTTCCAAAATTCAAGATGCTGACCCTACAGCAACTTCTTCCCATGCTGGGCAAGGAGTCTTGGCTGGTGACTCTGGATCTCAAGGAGGCATACCTGCACGTCCCCATACGACCAAATTGCAGAAGATACCTCAGATTTCTTGCAGGATCAGAGCATTATCAATTCTCAGCATTGCCTTTTGGCTTATCTACTGCCCAGAGTATTCACGAAATGCCTGGCATCAGTAATTGCTCATTGCAGGCTTCAGGGAATTCAAATTTATCCATACCTGGACGACTGCCTGTTACAAGCAGACAGCAAAGACAAATTAACAAAAGATTTGAAAAGGTTATTCACCTACTACAAGCCCTGGGATACACAGTCAACACAAAAAAGTCAAGGCTGATCCCATCCCAAAGGATAACTTTCTTGGGTGCAGAACTGGACACATCAAACCAGATGGCATTCCTCACAGCAGAAAAGCAGAAGCAACTACCACCTTATTTCATGGCATTAACAGCACAGAACCAGCTTACAGCAAGGAAAATCCTGCAAGCCCTGGGTTACATGGCATCCTGCATAATATTGATTCCACATGCCAGACTACATATGAGGAAGTTGCAATGGTACCTGAGGAATTTATGGTCTCAGCACAAGCACAGCCTAGAAACCCAAATTCCAATAATTCCATGCCTGAAGCAAGAATTCCAGTGGTGGGCCCAGGCCTGTCAATCGAACAAAGGACTGCCCTTCCACAGGCCTCACCCAAACCAGACTATCACCACGGACGCCTCAGACCTCGGTTGGGGGGCACACATGGTGGACAAGTGCATACAAGGCTTATGGAATCAAGACCAGATGAACCTACACATAAATCAAAAAGAGATGCTGGCAGTAAAGCAGGCAATTCAGACATTCAGACCGATGTTCTTCATTCCACATTGCTGCAGTCCTAACTATTGGGTAGTCCGCTGTCCAGTCGGCCCGAATACCAAAGTATATGGCTGACGTCGGTCAGGGCGCATTAGACTGACGTCAGTACGTCAGGGTACTAATGCGCATGACCGACGTCATATCCTCAGTCTTTTTTGCCGCATGGTCCGATGCAGAAGCAATTTTGCGAGTGCAGGTTGGCGTTCTGAAAGTTTCTGAAGTCAGAGTTTCAGACCGAATCAAAGTTGGCTAAGTACCCGTTGGGAATATTTTGTTTTTCTTGCCTCAGTATTTAACCGGATGTCAGAAAAAGTGAATAACTGTATTTCTTGTGGGAAACAGATACCTCATAGGGATTACCATACTTTGTGTATACCTTGTTTAGGGCCTGAGCACGACGTTGTTGGATGCGCTCTTGTGCTAGATTTAACAAACGCACTATTAAGAGAAGGTTAGACTGTGCCAGGTTAGTGTTTGGGAAGCGTTGTAATTATAAAATGCCGTCGGATGCTCCGACGCCGGCTTCGGCTAAAAAACGCAAAGATAAAGCAGCAAAGCCCAGAGTGGAGGAACCGACAGTCCCAGACGTCGGTTCTTTAGAAGGCTCAGTGGAGCCGGAGGTTTTGCCAGGTGTTTCTTTGGAGTCTCAGGGAGAGACTTTACTGTTACAGGATGTATCCTCTCAGGAAGTAGGCCAGGCTGAGGGGGCTTCTCAGGTGGCTGTTCTTCCCTCTCTTCCTAAGGTGGTTAGAGCCTCCCCTTCTGTTTCCAAGGCTTCTTTGAGGGGCAGGCCAAGTTTAGCTTCAGTGGGGGTTTCTCCTAGTGCTTCAGGGTCTTTGCCTAAGAAACATATGCTTAAAATGGCAGAGGATTTGATTACTATGATAAGGGGTTCTATGCCCCCTCCTGATAAGAGGCCTAGGGTGGAACCTGAGTTTGAGAGTTTTGAGCAATGCTCGGAGGCTTGAGTCTTCGGCTGAAGACTTGCAGGAGTACCCTCCTTATTCTGATTCTGATGTGGATGATTCTACTCCTTCTGCTTCTCCTCCTGAGGATTTTTCATTTTCAGAGACTCTGCATTCCATGAGGGAGCATTTTAAATGGGAAGGTCAAGATTTCTCTGATTCCAGGAAAAGGCTTAGGGAATTCTTGTTTTTACCCCAGCATAGGCCTTTAGCTATACCTCCTGTTTTGAATGTGGTGGAAGATGTGTTTGCAGAGGCTTCCCTGAATCCTGATTCTTTGCCTCCTGCCCCAGTTAAACCGGATAGGTATTATAGGGTGCCTGAAGCTCATAAGTATCTTTTAAGAGTCCTAGGGCAGACCCGAAACTGTCTCTCAGGGGCCTAAAGGTGTGAAGGCCTCAGTTGTTAAAAATCCTGTCCCTCCTGATAAAGAGGCAAGGGCTTTGGATAGATGGGGAAAGAAAGTGTATACTTCTTCCACTTTAGCCATGAGGGCGTTGAATTGTCAGTTTCACATGTTAAAATATCAGAATTATCTTCTTTCACAGTTGAAATCTAAGGTGGATGCTCTGGCTGAAGGTATTGAGTGTAAAGAGTTGCAGGATTTAGTTCATGTGTCTGAACAGGTGGGTAAACATTCCTTGCAGTGTGGTTTTGATGCTGTGCAGGCCTCCTCCAGGGTGGCTGCCACTGGTTCTGTTCTTCAGAGGCACGCCTGGTTGAGAGATCAGAATTTAGCTGAGCATGTTAAAACAAGGATTTTGGATGCTCCTTTACAGTCTGATGTGTTGTTTGGTTAGCCTGTGGAAGCAGTTTTGAAGAAAATGGAGGACAAGGCTAAGTCTATGCAAACTGTTAAAGATTTTTGCAGGTGCAGCCTCCAAGTTTAGTAGAAATTGGCCTACTAAGGGATGGACTTATCCTGCTTATGATTCCCAGTCTAGGGGTAGGTCTAGACGTGGTAGGGCAGAGCTCAGGGTTCTTTTAGGCCTAGGACAGGGAGTTCCCCTGCTCAGACTTCTGGTGAGGGCAGGGGTCAGTCCTTTCAGAACAGACCCAATGACCTGCCTTTTCAGCTGCCAGTTCATTCTCGCCTGGCAGCACCGTTGGGAGGAAGGCTGTCTCTTTTCAAAGAAAATTGGGATTTAATTACCCAAGACAGATGGGTTCTGGATATTATTCACAACGGTTACAGGTTTTATTTCCATACCTTGCCTCTTTTCAAAGGCATGCCAGACATTCCTCCTCTACAACGACAAGAGGCTCACAAGCAGATTTCTCTGTTACTCCAAATAGGGGCCATTCAGCCAGTTCCTGTGCCAGAAAGGGGCCTAGGATTTTATTCTCGCCTGTTCCTAGTACCAAAGAAGGGGAACACGTGGAGACCAATTTTGGATTTATCTATCCTCAACACTTATCTGGACATTCCCAAGTTCAAAATGTTGACGTTACAACAGCTTTTACCTCTGCTGGGCAAAGATCACTGGATGGTAACTTTAGATCTCAAGGAAGCTTACCTTCATGTGCCTATAAGACTAAGTTGCAGAAAGTATCTGCGTTTTCGAGCTGGAAATTCTCATTATCAGTTCTCTGCATTGCCCTTTGGCTTATCTACTGCCCAGAGTATTCACAAAGGTTCTGGCTCCAGTGATAGCTTACTTCAGGCTAAAAGGAATTCAAATCTATCCTTACTTGGGCGACTGCCTGATTCTGGCTCAAGAAAAGGAAGACCTTCTACAGCATTTGGAATATGTCATAGCAGTGCTAAGATGCCTAGGGTATTCTGTGAACGAAATAAAGTCCAGTCTAGTACCCTCTCAAGACATGTGCTTTCTGGGTGTGAGACTGAATACAGCAGCCCAGATGGCCTTTTAACCCCGGACAAACAAAAGAATCTTTCCAGTTACTTCCATCAACTATCTCTTCAGTCCGGGCTGACTGCAAGGACAGTCCTTCAAGCCTTAGGGTTCATGGCATCTTGTATTCTGGTGCTTCCCAATGCCAAACTGCATATGAGGAAGCTACAATGGTATCTCAAAAATGTATGGACACAGCACTGCCAGGATTTGGACACTGTCATTCAAATAATACCTTGCATTCAAAGGGAATTTTTGTGGTGGGCTCAGGAATGTCACCTAAACAAGGGACTCTCTGTGACCCGGCCAGAAGCGAGTCAGATTCTAACGACAGATGCCTCAGACATTGCTTGGGGAGCTCATCTAAATGGAAAGTGGATACAAGACAAGTGGCCTGCCAGACTACAGCATCTACATATCAACATGAAGGAGATGTTAGCAGTCCAGTTTGCATTAATGGCTTTCAAGGAATTACTTCTTCCAGGGCAGGTGTTGATTCTAACAGACAACACAACTGTCATGTGGTACATCAACAAACAAGGGGGAACACATTCTTGCCCATTGTGCAGGCAAGCAATGATTTTATGGGAGACTGCTCAGCTTGCAATTAACTCTTCAGGCAAGGTTTCTGCCGGAGCACAGAACTCCTTAGCAGATGTGTTAAGCAGACAAATCATGGATCCCCACGAGTGGAAACTGGATCTTCATGTATTTCAAAAATTGACAGTGTCATGGGGAACTCCAGACATAGATCTGTTCGCTTCTCCACTAAACCACCAGCTGCCAAAGTTTTGCACAAAGAGGTTTCATCACACAGCTTGGAGAGTGGATGCTCTTTCTTTCAGTTGGAAAAATCTTCATGTGTATGCTTTCCACCTCTGCCTCTTCTTCCAAAGGTGCTTCTAAAAGTCAGACAAGACAAGCCAAAGATGATTTTAATAGCTCCAGATTGGCCTCGGCAGCACTGGTACCCATTACTGAGGAGTCTGGTAAAGAAGCCTCCATGGCCTTTACCCTTGATTCCACACCTGTTGTCTCAAAGAGACGGTCACCTGCTCAATGTCAAGCTTCACTCTCTTCATCTAACAGCCTGGCATATTCTGTTTTGAAAGACAGTAGGTCTCAACTTCCTCAACAAGTTTTAAATGTGATTATGGAAGCCAGGAGACCTAGTACAAGGAAAGTGTATGAAAAATGGAAAAGATTTTTATTTTGGAGTGCAGCAAACAATTTGGAGATTTCTGAGCCAAATTTGAGTGTGGCTCTTCAATATCTTACTGAGTTACTGGACAAAGGTTTGTCTTTCTCTTCCATTAAGATTCATGCTGCAGCAATTTCAGCTCACTATGATTGTGACCCACCATTGTTTTCGCATCCTTTGTTCAAGCAATTTCTTAGAGGGGCAAAGAATATAAGACCCCCACGTAGAGCTCCTACTCCTGCTTGGGATCTCAATTTTGTGTTGGAGAAACTTACTCTACAACCTTTTGAGCCTGCGGCTACTGCTGAATTGAAATACTTGTCATGGAAGACTGCTTTTTTGTTGGCCATTACTTCTGCAAGAAGGGTTTCTGAGTTGCAGGCCCTTATGGCAGTGGAGCCTTTTTGATTTTTCATAAGGATAGGGTATCTTACGTACTAATCCTTCCTTTATGCCTAAGGTGGTTTCTAGTGTGGCTTTGAACCAAACTATTCATTTGCCTACCTTTTATGCAGATCCCCAAAATAAAGGGAAAAGATTTTGCACACTTTAGATGTACACAGGCAATTGCGTTATTATTTGAGCAGGACTAAGGATTTTAGGCAGTCTCAGCAGTTGTTTATTTCTTTTGCTTTGAGTTCAAAGGGCAAGCCTGTGTCAAAACAAACTATTTCTAGGTGGATTGGGTGTTGCATTGCATTTTGTTATTCCCATCATGGCAAGGAGATTCCAGCTGGGATTAGGCCTCATTCCACTAGGGCTACTGCCACTTCAACAGCATTTCTAAGGGGTGGCAACAAAGGATATTTTGGAGGCAGCTACTTGGAGTTCAGTGCATACTTTCTCTAAGCATTATCACCTTCCTCTCTACTCTAAGTCTAGGGCTGGTTTTGCCACAGCTATTTTGCAAGGCATGTTGTCAGTTCCTGCTTCCTTATGATTTGCCAGCCTCCCTTACCTCTGCTTTGGGATTCTACCCAATAGTTAGGACTGCAGCAATGTGGAATGAAGAACATAGTACAGTTTTGTACCTACCATAAATGTAGATGTTCGAGGATCCACATTGCTGCAGTCCAATTTACCCTCCCTCCTTCCCCTCTGTGTTTAGGGGTGGTTGTGTAGGTGAAGTTATATTCTGCTGTTTTTGTATATATTGTATATATATATTTTGGTGCAGGTATGTTGGGAAATTTTGGCTTTTGGCCTTATCTTTTCAGGGTCTTCTGACATCTGGGGCAAGAAGAGACTGAGGATATGACGTCGGTCATGCGCATTAGTACCCTGACGTACTGACGTCAGTCTAATGCGCCCTGACCGACGTCAGCCATATACTTTGGTATTCGGGCCGACTGGACAGCGCACTACCCAATAGTTAGGACTGCAGCAATGTGGATCCTCGAACATCTACATTTATGGTAGGTACAAAACTGTACTTTTCTTCAACAGGGTCATTTGCTGATTAGGACGGACAACACCACAGTTATGTGGTATATCAACAAACAGGGAGGCACACATTCATATCCTCTATGCCGGATGGCAATGGACCTCTGGAATGTGGCCCTGAACCTCAACATTCAGCTCCAGGCCATATTTGTGCCAGGAAAAGAAAATATTCTAGCAGACATCTTAAGCAGAACTACCACGGATGCCCACGAATGGATGCTGCATCCAGACATCTTCAAATCCATTACAAGGAAATGGGGACTACCAGAAATAGACCTGTTCGCATCCCCACACAACCACCAGTTGAAAAAATTCTGCACAAGGACATACCACCCACTTGCTTGGAAGGTGGACTCCCTATCCTTCAGTTGGGAAAACCTGACAGCATATGCATTCCCACCTCTCCCTTTGATGCACAAAGTGCTACTGAAAATCAAAGAAGATCACCCAAGGATCATCTTGATAGCTCCAGACTGGCCGAGGCAACATTGGTACCCGCTACTAAGGAGTATGTCTCGGGAACACGCATGGTCTCTACCCCTACTACCTCTGCTGCTAACACAGAACAACTTCAAAATCCTGCATCCAAACTTGAAAACACTGCAGCTAGCTGCTTGGAACATTACATAAGACAACATAACCCAGATTTATCTCAAAGGGTTAAAGACATTATCTTAGAGGCTCGCAGACCCTCAACAAGGAAAACTTATTCAGCAAAATGGAAAAGCTATCTCATTTTGAGTACAACAAAAGGAGTAGATGCATCACTGGCAAACATAGCTAACATCCTGGAATATTTAGCAGAGCTTTTCCACAATGGCCTGTCTTACTCCTCCATTAAGATTCATGCATCAGCAATTTCAGCACAATACAACATGGATCCTCCAGTCTTTTCTCAACCTCTACTCAGGCAGTTTCTGAGAGGAATTAAAAATGTAAAGCCACCAAGGAAACCACCATTGCCTACATGGGACTTGAACTTTGTGTTAGAAAAGTTGACACTTCCCCCTTTTGAACCAGCAGCAACAGCAGAATTACAGTACTTATCTTGGAAAACTGCATTCCTGCTTGCAATCACTTCAGCTAGAAGGGTTTCTGAATTACAGGCATTAATGGCAGTACAACCCTTCCTTATCTTCCATCAGGATAGAGTGTCCATGAGAACTAATCCTACCTTTATGCCAAAAGTGGTCTCCAGGGTATCTTTAAACCAAGCAATACACCTACCAACATTCTTCCCCAACCCGCAGAACAGGGGGGAAAGATTACTGCATACCTTGGATGTGCACAGACAATTGCGCTACTAATTGGACAGAACCAAGAACAATAGAAAAACTGACCAGCTTCTGGTAGCATATGCAACAGGAATGGAAGGAAAAGCAATTTCCAAACAAACAATCTCAAAATGGATAGGAAATTGCATTAGATTTTGTTACTCTTTTCATGGAAAGGCAACTCCAGAAAACATCAGACCTCACTCCACAAGGGCTACAGCCACTACTACAGCTTTCTTCACGAGTGGCTACCAAAGACATTTTAGAGGCTGCTACTTGGAGCTCCGTGCATACATTTGCCAAGCATTATAATCTACCTTTATACTCCAGATCCCGAGCAGGTTTTGCCACTGCTGTTTTGCAAGGGATCTTAACTACACCATAATCTTCTTAGTGCCTCCTCCCCCAGTTTGGCTATGGTATTCTACCCATTTGTTAGGACTGCAGATGCATCCTTGAAGGACATAGTACAGTTTTGTACCTACCATAAATGTAGATGTCCGAGAGGTATGCATCTGCAGTCAGGATTACCCACCCTCCTTCCCTCTGTGGTACTCCTAGGGTATTTGCCCATCTTGTAGCTAGCTGGGGAATCTATTATGGTGTATTTGTTTGTATATATGTATATACATGTTTATTTCTATTTGCTCTCTATTGTTTGGAAACATTTGCATTTATCCAAATTTAGCCTTCCTAGAGGGCACCTGGCATCTGGGGCAAGAAACACTGAGGAAAATGGCGTTGGCTGATGCCTTTATACCCGCTGAACTGCAGCTATGACGTCGGGTGAAGTGCGACATCAGCCGAGGCCAGACCCAGACTTTGGAATCCAGCCGACCGAAGGGCTGCCTGAGGCAGGACAACCCATTTGTTAGGACTGCAGATGCATACCTCTCGGACATCTACATTTATGGTAGGTACAAAACTGTACTTTTCATAGTATAGTACTAGGCTATCTGCCCTGGGGCATTTGTAAGCCTAGCCATAGTGATGTGGCTTTTGCCACCCCATGAAATGGTACAAAAATGTACAGAATAAATCTAGAATACTGTGCCTCTGTCTAGTAGTGACACAATGAAGGTCTCCTTATATAATAGAATTAGTTTACTGTGCCCCTGTCTAGCAGTGACACAGATGTGACCCCTGGGGTAAGCTTAGGATCTCCCATCCACTCATCAAGATTTCTCTTGAAGAGAGTCAGTGAGGTGCTCTGCCTAATACGAACTGGGATCCTGTTCCAAAGCATGGGAAGCCTCTGGGTTATGAATCTATCCCTCCAGCATGTCCTATACATACTTGTGCCGAGGTTTAAGTCTTTAGCTCTCGTGGTCCTGATGGATTTGGATTTTTTGAGGTAGAGCATGTCCATCAGATCCTGATTGGACATGGCCTTGTACGTCAGGCAGAGATCACCTCTGAGCAGGCGGTATGCTACTGAATAGAGCTGAAGTTTCTTTAGTCTGGCAGAATAAGACATATGTTGGAGACCCTTGATCCTTTTGGTGAGGTACTTTTGTGGTCTCTCCAGCTGTTGCAAATGCCAGGTGAGGTACATACCAAATGGGGCATTGTACTCAATCATGGGTCTGATGAGGGAGGAATATAGGGGTACAATGACATCCTTGGATCTGGATGTGAATCCCTTCATGATGAGGTGTGCAAGGTAGAATGTTTTTCTAACCACTTTGGCAACGTGGGTGTCAAATGAGAGGTCGCTGTCTACTTGGGTCCCTAGGTCTCTGATTACTTTTTCCGTACTCACTGGGTTGCTGTCTGTGTGATAATTTGTGGGTACTTTGTTTTTTCCAAAAGGGATGACTATACATTTTTTGGCATTTAGTTTAAGGCCGTGACTACGGCACCAGTTGTCCGTTTCAGTGAGGCCTTTTTGTAGGATGTGTGTGTCTGCTGGTGTATCGACTATGGTGCCTAGTTTGCAGTCATCTGCGAAATTTGTCAGCCACAGCCCTCCCATGTTTGCTTTAACATCTGAGAAATAAATGCCGAACAAGAGGGGTCCCAGGACAGATCCCTGTGGGACACCACTTGTGACTGGCTTTGAGTCTGACATTGCTCCAGCGATTTTAACTTTATGGGTTCTGTCCTTTAGCCAGTTTGCAACCCATCTAGTGACATAAGGGTTTACTTTTAAGCTGTTTAGCTTATCTATGATGCCTGAGTGGGGTATTATGTCGAAGGCCTTAGCCAAGTCCAGGTATGCTGTGTGGACTGCTTTGCCCTCATCAATGGCTCTAGTGACTGTTTCGAAAAAGTCAACCTGGTTTAAAAGGCAGGATCTGCCCTTTACAAAGCCAAACTGGGTGGGGTCAAGTGTCTGTAGGTCCCCTATGTCTCTGTTTATGAGTTCCATAATGATTCTTTCCATAGCTTTGCAGACCAGGCTAGTTAAGCTTATGGGGCGGTAGTTTCCAGGGTCTGTAGAGGCACCCCCCTTATGGAGTGGGACCACTGTTGCTGTACGTCAGTGTTCAGGTACATATCCAAGTAAGGCTAAGGTTAAATAGCATTTTATGTGTGGGTTTAGCTCCTCTTGGAGTTCACGTAACACGCACCCGGGATACCGTCAGGTCCCATTGATGCTGTGTTTTTGCTTTGTTTAGGCGGTTCTCACTTGGACATCTGAGATGACAGGAGATTACATTCAGCTGGGATAAGTATTTCTTCTTTTGGGGTGAGGGGAGAAATTTGCACTGAACCTGTCAGCCAGAATATTAGCAATATCTGTGGGTTCAGTGTATTTTTTGTTGTTGTGAACCAACTCTGAGCATATCTGAGGGTTTCCACCCAGATTTCTAACATAGCTGAAGAAGGCTTTGTGGTTATCTTTAGTGTCCTTAGCGATTTTTCTCTCAAAGTTTTCCTTGGATGTTTTTATGAGAGAACGTAGTTTTCTGCTAATGTTGATCAGAGATGTCTTCCCTTCATGGGATTTCGCTCTGACGTGCATAGCTTCCTTCTTTTGTTATACAATTTGTTTATGGCTGAGGTCCACCAGACAGGACGCTTACATTTGGTGGAGAAGGACTTGGATTTGTTTGGGATTGCATGATCCATGCATTCTTGGAGATGTCCATAGAAAGCATTTGTGAAGGATTCGGCATTGTGGGATGCGGTATCCACTGGCACAGTGGGCTTAAAGGATACCATCTCAGTCTTAAGAAGAGTGAAGTCCGCTTTTGAGAAGTTTTTCACTGTGGTCTTTTGTGCTGGGGGTGGAGGTGGGATATGTATATCCAGGGTGATTAGTTTGTGGTCAGATCTCACTAGTGAGGTGTATACTTCCGGTGTGGAGCATTTTGTCCCCATGTTTGTGATGATCAGGTCTAGTATATTATCTCCCCTAGTGGGAGAGGTGGCTAGTTGTTCCAGTGCATTTGAATTTATGAATTACAGGAACCTTTGGGCTAGGGTATTAGGGCTAGAATAATGTACCCAATCTATGTTTGGGTAGTTGAAGTCTCCCAGTATGATGGTATTTTGTGATACATTCATATCCTCCAATGTCTTCAGGAAGGCTGAGTGGGGTTCTTGAGATTGGGAGGGTGGTCTGTAACATGCTACCAGTTGTATAGCAGTTTTGCCTATGGTTAGTTGCACCTGTATGGTCTCTGATGCTTCATGTGTTGCTACTAACCTGGAGGTGTGGGTGTCCTTTATGAATATGGACACTCCCCTCCTTTTGTTCGCCCGGTTTTGGGGCGAAAAGCATGATGAGGTATAGCCTGGTAGCTGGGGTGCTCTCAGGAGCCTTGAACCAGGTTTCAGTTACTGCACAGATGTCGATGTTCTCCATGCTGAGGAGTGCATCAAGTGCCTGCATTTTGAGATTTAGACTTCTGGCGTTGAGCAGCATTACCCTTAGTTTTTTTCCATTTTGTTTTCTAAGGAGGTGGGTTTGTCTTTTGAGCCTTGCCTAAAAAAGGCACTATGGGGGTGGCAAGAGCCTTAGCCAATATCCAGAAGCCCAGTGGTGACAGGTGTAAGCCATCCCTTGCGAAGCAGCGTGGCTTGTCCAACATATAATCCCAGGCAGACAGACATTGGATCCCCTTAGAATGACACCAGTACTTGAGCCAATTGTTAAAGCTGATCATCTTGTCTTTGTATTGTGGTATCATTCTTGGTGAGGCCAAGATGCTGCTCAGGGTCAGGGTCATACCAGCCTGGGCTACATAATCGGAGAGCTCCTCTATGTCTCTCTTCATGTAGTCCAGGGAGGTACGTCTCGGGTCATTCACACCAGCATGGACAATGACTGAGTCATATTTGTACTTGCTTTGGAGTGACCTGAGTGCGTGTGTTATGTGGCGGATCCTAGCTCCCGATAGACAGTTCAGTCACCTTCTCCTTGTTCAGCCTGGTCAGTGGGACATCAGTGTGTCTGACTATGGTGTCATCTATTACTAGTGTATCAGGCAAGGTGTTTGGCCTTTAAGGGCTGCGATTGGTCGACACACTGATTTATTGAAGTATGTGTTGCATGTGTTTTGTTTTGAGGTGGTGGATTTTTGGATGCCTGCTTTGGGAGCCTCTGTTTTGGTAAGATGTCCTTCAAGGATGCATCTGCAGTCCTTACAAATGGGTTGTCCTGTCGTCAGGCAGCCCTTCGGTCGGCCGGATTCCAAAGTCTGGGTCTGGCCTCGGCTGGTGTCGCACTTCACCCGACGTCATAGCGGCAGTTCTTCGGGTATAAAGGCATCAGCCGACGCCATTTTCCTCCGTCTTTCTTGCCGCGTGGCGCCCGAAGCAGAAGCTGTTCGCAAGTGCCGGTCGGTCAGAACCAGAGATTACTACTACAAGTACCGAAGACTTCTAAAAAGCTAAGTACCCCGTTGGGGACTCTTTCTTGCCTCAGCCGATGTCAGAAAAAGTGAATAACTGTTTAAATTGTGGGAAACAAATACCTCATAAAGATTTCCACGCTTACTGCCTACCTTGCTTAGGCCCAGACCACGATGTAGCAGCTTGTCTAGCCTGTGCTTCTTTCAACCGACGAACGCTTAGACGTCGGTTTGAATTTGCTGAAGAGTTTTTCGGCTCCGCTTTTGCTTACATTATGCCGTCGGATACTCCGACTACGCAAATTTCTAAAAAACGCAAGGAAAAGGACCGACACTCGCTGTCCGCGGTTTTGGCCGAAACCGCGGTTAAGCCAACCGCGAGTGGCTCGGTTTCGGCTGAAACCGAGTCCACGGTTCTTCCTTCGGCCGAAAGCTTGCCACTTACCGAGGCCTCATCCAGCTTGGCTGAATCTGCTACTGAGATCCCACCTGCTCCTGCATGTTCACAGGATTTATCAGATACTATCCCTTTGGATATTTCTACCCCTGCACGTGGAGCTGCTAGGCCTCCTGCATCCATGTCGATTAAGGCCTTTGCCAGGGCTAAAGCAGCAAAAACTACCAAAACTGTGCCTGCTAAGACCCCCTCTCACAGGCCCAGTTCTAGTTCACAAATGCTTAGTCTAGCAGAGGATCTCATTTCTGTGATCCGAGGATCCCAACCACATCCAGACAGGGCCTCTCACCCACCTCCAGAGAAGAGGACTAGAGTAGAGCCCCCTGAGCCAGTTTCTTCAGATGGCTCCTCTGATGAATCAGATAATTCAGACCCTCCAGAGGCCCCTTTTTCTCCTTATGAGGACTCTGATGCAGAAGAGTCCATTCCTTCTGCCTCTCCGCCTGAGGAATTTTCTTTTGGGGAAACCTTGCATGCTATGAGGGAACAATTTCAATGGCAGGGCCAGGATTTTCAGACTCTAGGAAAAGGCTTAGAACCTTTTTGCATTTGCCACAGCATAGGCCTTTAGCCATTCCTCCAGTACTTACTGTTGTGGATGATGCTTTTAATGATGCTTGTACTGCTCCTGATTCTCTTCCTCCGGCCCCTGCTAAGCCCGATAGGTACTACAGGGTTACGGACACACATTATCATTTGTATAAGGCCCTTTGCAGATCCGAAACTATCTCCCAGGGACCCAAGGCTGTAGCAGTTACCTCTACCAAAACCCTCCCTCTGAAAGGGAATCTAGGGCCTTAGAGATGGGGTAAAAAGTTTACACTTCTGCTACTCTTTCAGCTAGGGCCTTGAACTGTCAATTCCACATGATTCAGTATCAGGAATTTATGTTAGACCAGTTAACTAAAAAACTGTCCTCGGATGAACCATTAGACAAAAAATCTGTACAGGAAATGGTACATAACATTCAGCATGTCAGTAATCATTCCTTAAAATGCGGCTATGATGCACTGGAGGCTTCCTTTAGATCAGCCATGACTGGCACAGTGATCAGGAGACATGCATGGTTAAAAGAACAGTCCTTACCAGACAATGTTAAATCAAAGCTCCTAGATGCTCCCATGGATAAGCTCAATTTGTTTGGCTCCCCTGCACAGCAGGTGCTGTAGAAGGTGGAAGAGAAAGCAAAATCTGTCCAGACAGTCAAGGATTTCTTGCAGGTCCAGCCTCCAAGGTTTAGCAGGAACTGGCCTTCCAAGAATTGGTCCTTTCCAGACACCTCCAGAGCTCCGAGAGGCAGGAATAGACGCTCAAGAGGCAGGGGTCAATCCAGAGGTGCCTACAGGGGACGTCCGTGGCAGCCTAACAACCAGCGAGGTACAGCCACAGATCCAGCCACCACCACCACTTCCACAGGACAATCACAGTGACTTGGCTCTGGCACCGCCTACCAGGGAGCAACTAGAGGCACCCTTAGGCGGGAAGCTAGCCTTATTTTCAGTAAACTGGCATTACATCACAGGAGACAAATGGATTTTACAGACAATAGACCAAGGTTACAGGTTTCACTTCCATACTCTACCAAGGAAGAGAGGAATGCCAAACCTACCTCCAAGTCAGAAGACAGAAGCTCTAGAACAAATAACTCACTTACTAAGGATGAGAGCTGCAGAAAGGGTACCATCTATGGAACAAGGGCAAGGATTTTACTCCAGACTTTTCCTGGTACCAAGAAAAGAAAACCAATGGAGGCCTATTCTCGACCTGTCCGCTTTAAACACATACCTCATTGTTCCAAAATTCAAAATGCTGACCCTACAGCAGCTTCTTCCCATGCTGGGCAAGGAGTCTTGGCTGGTAACTCTAGATCTCAAGGAGGCATACCTGCACGTCCCCATACGACCAAATTGCAGAAGATACCTCAGATTTCTTGCAGGATCAGAGCATTATCAATTCTCAGCATTGCCCTTTGGCTTATCTACTGTGCCCAGAGTATTCACGAAATGCCTGGCATCAGTAATTGCTCATTGCAGGCTTCAGGGAATTCAAATTTACCCTTACCTGGACGACTGCCTGTTACAAGCGGACAACAAAAACAAATTAACAAAAGATTTGCAAAAGGTCATTCATCTACTACAAGCCCTGGGATACACAGTCAATATAAAAAAGTCAAGGCTGATACCATCCCAAAGGATAACGTTCTTGGGTGCAGATCTGGACACATCAAAACAAATGGCATTCCTGACAGTAGAAAAACAGGAGCAACTCCCTTTCTACTTCATGGCATTAACAAAACAGAACCAGCTAACAGCAAGAAAAGTCCTGCAAGCTCTCGGTTACATGGCATCCTGCATAATATTGATTCCACATGCCAGACTACATATGAGAAAGTTACAGTGGTACCTAAGGAATTTATGGTCTCAGCACAAGCACAGCCTAGAAACCCAAATTCCAATAATTCCATGCCTGAAGCAAGAATTCCAATGGTGGGCTCAGGCCTGTCAAACAAACAAGGGACTGCCCTTCCACAGTACTCAACCAAGCCAGACCATCACAACAGACGCTTCAGACCTCGGTTGGGGGGCACACATGCTGGACAAGTGCATACAAGGCTTATGGACTCAAGACCAGCTGCACATACACATAAATCAAAAGGAAATGCTGGCAGTAAAACTGGCAATTCAGGCATTCAGACCATTTCTTCGACAGGGTCAACTGCTGATAAGGACGGACAACACCACAGTTATGTGGTACATCAACAAACAAGGAGGCACACATTCATACCCTCTATGCCGGATGGCAATGGACCTCTGGAATGTGGCACTGAGCTTCAACATTCAGTTACAAGCAATTTTTGTGCCAGGAAAAGAAAATATACTAGCAGACATCCTAAGCAGAACTGCCATGGATGCCCACGAATGGATGCTGCATCCGGACATCTTCAAAACCATTACAAGGAAATGGGGACTACCAGAAATAGACTTATTTGCACACAATCACCAACTGAAAAAATTCTGCACAAGGACGTACCACCCACTTGCTTGGAAAGTGGACTCCCTATCTTTCAGTTGGAAAAACCTGACAGCATATGCATTCCCACCTCTTCCTTTGATGCACAAGGTGCTATTGAAGATCAAAGAAGACCGTCCAAGGATCATCCTGATAGCTCCAGACTGGCCAAGGCAACATTGGTAACCATTACTGAGGAGTATGTCTCGGGAACAAATATGGCCTCTGCCCCTAGTTCCCTTGCTGTTAACACAGAACAACTTCAAAACCCTGCATTCAAACCTGAAAACACTGCAGCTGGCTGCCTGGAACATTGCATAAGACCAAATAACCCAGATTTATCTCAAAGGGTTAAAGACATTATCTTGGAGGCTCGCAGACCCTCAACAAGAAAAAAATATTCAGCAAAATGGAAAAGATATCTCATTTGGAGTACAGCAAAAGGAGAGAATGTGTCACTGGTAAACATAGCTAACATCCTGGAATACTTGGCAGAGCTCTTCCACAACGGCCTGTCCTATTCTTCCATTAAGATTCATGCATCAGCCATTTCAGCAGAATACAACTTGGATCCTCCAGTCTTCTCACATCCTCTGCTCAGGCAGTTTCTGAGAGGAATTAAAAATGTTAAACCACCTAGGAAGCCACCATTGCCAGCATGGGACTTGAACTTTGTGCTAGAAAAGTTGACACTACCTCCTTTCGAACCAGCAGCAACAGCAGAATTACAATACTTATCATGGAAAACTGCTTTCCTGCTTGCAATCACTTCAGCTAGAAGGGTATCTGAGCTACAGGCATTAATGGCAGTACAGCCCTTCCTGATCTTCCATCAAGATAGTGTCCATGAGAACTAATCCTACTTTTATGCCAAAGGTGGTCTCCAGGGTATCTTTAAATCAAGCTATCCACCTACCTACATTCTTCCCCAACCCACAGAACAGGGGAGAAAGACTGTTGCATACCTTGGATGTACGTAGACAATTACGTTACTACTTGGACAGGACCAAGAGCAACAGAAAAACTGACCAGCTACTGGTAGCATATTCAACAGGAATGGAAGGAAAAGCAATTTCAAAACCGACAATCTCTAAGTGGATAGGAAATTGCATTAGATTTTGTTACTCCTACCATGGGAAGAAAACTCCAGAAAACATCAGGCCTCACTCTACAAGGACTACAGCCACTACCACAGCTTTTTTACGAGGAGTGGCTACCAAAGACATTTTAGAGGCTGCTACTTGGAGCTCCGTGCATACATTTGCCAAGCATTATAATTTACCTTTATACTCCAGATCCCGAGCAGGTTTTGCCACTGCTGTTTTGCAAGGGATCTTAACTACACCATAATCTTAATTCTCCTCCTCCCCAGTTTGGCTATGGTATTCTACCCATTTGTAAGGACTGCAGATGCATCCTTGAAGGACATAGTACAGTTTTGTACCTACCATAAATGTAGATGTCCGATAGGCATGCATCTGCAGTCAGGATTACCCACCCTCCTTCCCCTCTGTGGTACTCCTAGGGTATTTGCCCATCTTGTAGCTAGCTGGGGGAATCTATTATGGTGTATTTGTTTGTATATATGTACATACATGCTTATTTTTTGTTTGCTCTCTACTATTTGGAACCATTTGCATTTATCCAAATTTAGCCTTCCTAGAGGGCACCTGGCATCTGGGGCAAGAAACACTGAGGAAAATGGCGTCGGCTGATGCCTTTATACCCAAAGAACTGCCGCTATGATGTCGGGTGAAGTGCGACACCAGCCGAGGCCAGACCCAGACTTTGGAATCCGGCCGACCGAAGGGCTGCCTGACGACAGGACAACCCATTTGTAAGGACTGCAGATGCATGCCTATCGGACATCTACATTTATGGTAGGTACAAAACTGTACTTTTTTTATTAGAGCCTCCGAGTATGTCTTTGTGTTTTTATGTGTTTGGTTTGCAGTTGTGGTAGGTCTATGTGGGACTGGGATTGTTGTGTGTGTGGTTGCCATCTCCTCCTGCCTGGTCATGCCAGCCCTGAGTTGAGAGAGTTCAGCCTCCAGTTTGGCTATATAGTTGCATCTCTCACATGTATTTGTGTTTGTTGGGAGGAGGATAGGGTTGTCTGTGTACATGAGGCAATTGTAGCATTGTCTCAAGATACCCAGATTGACCAGCTGAACTGGAGACGACGCCAGTAATCTACCACTCGACATGCTAGAACAGTATAAGGGAGTGGTATACCTTTAAGGGAAGTGGATATTCACAGTGGTGGTAAGTAGATGTGTAGTGCTTTACTTAGTACGAGAGTGCTTACTTAGTAGAGACATAATGAGAACAAGTGCTAGGCTTTATAATACAGTGAGTAGTCTGGTTATACTAAGAGTAGAGCTTCCTTAAGGGAAAATTTGAAGAGCACACTTGGCAGAGCCAGAAAAAGTTTAACCGGCGTTGCGCTATGGGCACGACAGTGCAAAGCCGTGCAAATGCGGATTTTAAACAGTGAACTACAAAAGAGCTAGAAATGGTCCAAAACAACCAATTACTACAGATTCTTGTGCTGAGGTCACTTCCCCCAAGGACAGGTAGGCTGCTCAAGGCTCCCCACTCCCACTGGTGAGCAAAGAAACTTCCTTCTATCCAAGTAAGGTAATGGACAACACAGGAACTACACCACAGCCCAGAATACAGCAATGCCTGTAAACTGGTCTAAACTAGTCGAGGAAGGCGGGAAAACAAGGATTATTTTTTTGTTTTTTTGGTAGAAACGCACAGAAAATGCAGAAACAGTGATAAATTAGTTACACAGGCTAGCACACTTTAGTGGGCAGCCACCACAGTTAAACAAACAAACAAGCAAACTTTCGATCAAATTCGACTAAAATGTAACTTTTAAGTGCAGATTTTAAAATAATGCAGCAATCAGTTAAAAAAACAGTTCAGGCTAGTTCAAGGTAAGCTACAGAAGCTATTCCAAGTGAAAAAAAGCAAAGATACTTAAATCCAGAAGGTAGTTTGAGTTCCCTGCTGCTAGGACCACTCTGTAAACCCACGTGGAGCTTGTCTGAGCAGTATAGCCAGAAAAAAAACGCCCAGAGGCAGATTTTAAACAGTGAACTACAAAAGAGCTAGAAATGGCCCAAAACAACCAATTACTACAGCTTCTTGTGCTGAGGTCACTTCCCCCAAGAACAGGTAGGCTGCTCAAGGCTCTCCACTCCCACTGGTGAGCAAAGAAACTTCCTTCTATCCAAGTAAGGTAATTGACAACACAGGAACTACACCACAGCCCAGAATACAGCAATGCCTGTAAACTGGTCTAAGCTAGTCGAGGAAGGCGGGAAAACAAGGATTATTTTTCATCCCATATAGTGTATGCAACTGCAACAGTGATGTAGTGATGAACATAGTGCAGCTGTGTAAGTAAACTTACCATAACACTAGATGTTAGCATAGATCATTGCAGTAAGAACAACCTCCCTACATCTTGTCTTTTTTGTTATGTTTTATTCCAGGATGTAGATATTTTCCTATGCCTTTCTCCTAGCACATACCTGGTTGGTTGAGCTCTAGCGTTCCTTACTGTGAGCCAAGAAAGCCCTGAGAGTTTGATGATGATGTGTTTCACTGTTGCAGTCATCACACTTGGCTTATCTGCCTGTAGGTAGCCATCAGTCGGCCCGAATACCAGAGACTTCGTATTTCTGCGTCGGATGCTGTCACTCCTTCCCTGATGTCAGGTTGTCAGGGGTATAAAAACTGGCAACCGACGCCATTACGTCAGTCTTTCTTGCTGAGGAGGAGCCCGAAGCAGAAGCAATTTGCAAGTGCCGGTTGGCCGCTACCCGAATTTTTCATTTTCAAGTTGAATAATCCTGAAGTCTTCTAAAGCTAAGTACCCCGTTGGGGATTCTTTTTTTCTTGCTATAACCGATGTCAGAAAAAGTTAACAATTGTCTTGCCTGTGGAAAGCAAATACCTCACAGAGATTTTAATTTTTACTGTGTCACCTGTTTAGGCCCAGACCACGACATCCCTCGCTGTTGGTTTTGTGCCTTGTTTAACGCCCAAAACATTCGTCGTTGGGCTCTCTCTGTTGCTAAATTCTTTCGCTGTCTATCTCCATCGGTAAACCATCCGACTACCGATTTTTCCAAAAAAAGTAAGGATAAAGACCGAGACAGACGCATAGGTCCAAAACTGCAGACGATGCTTCCGTTAAGCTAGTTACCAGAGCACAGGTACTCAGTGCGGTGCCTTTGCAGCCCCTGATGCCTGCTTCAGTGGATTTACAGGCCTCTGCTGAGACCCATTCTGAGTCTGGTATGCCACGAGATGCTTCGACTATGGAACCAGTGGGTGTCTCTACTGTGGATGGGTCCAGAGCCACTGTGCAGGCACCGGCTTCTGAGGCAGTTTTTTGCTCTACCGATGTTCGAAACAAACAGACGACTTCATTTCTGACCAAAATTACAGAGTTTCTAAGGCCCAGATTGTGCACTATGCTTAGAAAACCGACGACCAAAGTGCATGCTCAAGCACCCATGCCACAAAAACAAATGCTTAGAATGGCTGAAGACCTTATTATGCTGATTAGGGGAAGTCAGCCTCCCCCTGCAAAGAGAGAGAATCCAGTCCCCTTCAGGTACTACAGACCAGGAGTCCGATGACTCTGACCTTTCTGATTTTGAAGACTTGCCCTCATCTGCCTATGAGGATTCAGATGCAGATAAATCCATTCCCTCTGCCTCCCCTCCAGAGGATTTTTCATTTGGTGAAACCTTGCATACTTTGAGAGCATTTCCATTGGGAATACCAAGACTGTCCTCTGTCCAAAAAGAGACTCAGAAAATTTTTAGAGTTGCCTCAGCACAGGCCTTTAGCTACATCCCCTGTCCTGGATGGTTGTGGATGATGTTTTCATGGAATCCAGTCTTACTCCTGGCACTTTATCTCCTGCCCCTAGGAAACCAGACAGGTACTACAGAGTACCTGATACTCACAAGTTTATTTTCAAGAATCCTACTGCTGACCCAGAGATAATTTCCCAGGGGCCTAAAGGTATCAAGGCTACTACAGCCAAGAATTCCACCCCTTCGGACAGGGATTCCAGAGCTTTGGACAGATTGGGTAAGAAGGTATATACCTCTGCAACTCTTGCTATCAGGACATTGAATTGCCAGTTTCACATGCTGAAATACCAGCAACATAGTATGGAACCTGAGTTAGAAAATATATAGTTCCTGGTTACACGCTGAAAGAACGCTTGCTAATAAAAAATGACTAATGTATAAAAATAATAAATCGTTCAAGCAAGCGGTGACCGAATGAGATGTACTGTTCACTCCATAAAACAGACCTCCACTGGATACAGTCTCATTGATATAGACTCTAATAAATATGGCAATATTCATTCAATGAAATGTTGGCCATGTCAAATTACATTCATTAAGAACACAGTGATTAAAAACAGCCTTCTTGTCGAAAATAAATTGAATTAGAACTAGCAGCATAAAATTTATCATACATTAAAACATTGTCATAATCACAGACACACTGTCTATATCAATGAGACTATTATATACAGCGAGATTTACTTTGGGATGCGTTGTATTTTATTGTATTGTTTAAGATATGCTCATTATTCAAGTCTTAGCCATTGTAGTGTTTTTCTGTTTTAATTTACCAATTAACTAATTATTATGATTGCTACTAGTTATATAAGGCGCATGAATTTCATGCTTAGTGTTTTCGATCTGAAGAAGCTACTAGTTAGTGAAAGCGCTCATCGTTTTATATTTTAACTAATAAATTGGTTTATGCACTATTTAGACTGTATCCAGTGGAGGTCTGTTTTATGGAGTGAACAGTACATCTCATTCGGTCACCGCTTGCTTGAACGATATAGTATGGAACCTGTTAAGCAAAAAGTGGTAACTTTTCCAGATTGTGCAGAAAATAAAGAATTGCAGGAGCTTATGCACTCTGCAAACCAAGGCAGTAACCATACTTTGCAGTGTGGCTTTGATGCCCTAGAAGCATCTTGCAGGGCAGCAGTGACTGCCTCTGTACTGAGAAGACATGCTTGGCTGAAGGAGCAGACCTTGCCAGATCATGTCAAATCTAAATTACTAGATGCTCCTTTGAGTAAGGACTGTTTGGCACCAAAGTAGAAGAGGTTCTTAAAAAGATGGAAGAAAAAGCTAAATCTATACAGACTGTTAAATAATTCCTACAAGTACAACCCCCTAGATTCAGTAGGCATTGCCCTTCAAAACACTGGTCCTTTCCAGCCCCCTCCAGTCCTTCCCAAACAAGACCTAGGGGAAACAGACCATCCTGACTACAGTCTCTGGGTAAGCAGAGATTTAAGCAATGGGGTGCCCCCACCCCTAAAGCAGGGAGTGGTAAGCCACCTCCTTATTGAAAAAGCTCACAATGACTTCCTCACTACTTCCCAGCCCTGCCCAATTGCTTGTGCCCCTAGGAGGAAAACTTGCCCTTCATGCAAAAAACTGGATGTCCATCACTCAGGACCGATGGGCCCTCAACATTGTATCCCAGGGGTACAAATTTTATTTCCCTTCACTGCCAACCCCAAGGGTTATCAGACCTTCCTCCAAACCAGTGGGCAGAGGCTCAAAGCCAAGTACTTCCCCTGCTCAATATCAGAGCTAGTCAGCCTGTTCCAGTAGAACAGAGGAGTCAAGGATTCTACTCCAGACTCTTCCTTGTACCCAGGAAAGAGGGCTCTTGGTGCCCAATCCTGGATCTTTCAATTCTCAACACCTTCCATCAATGAAACGAAATCACAACTGGTACCCAGGCAAAAGATTGTATTCCTGGGACCAAGATTGGACACAACTTCCCAGATGGCATTCCTCACTTCAGAAAAGCAAGTCTATCTGACAGACTACTTCAAACAAATGGCCACCAGAACCCAGCTATCTTCAAGAAAAATACTGCAAGCCCTAGGGTTCATGGCCTGATGTGTACTGCTAATTCCATGTACAAGACTGCATATGAGGAAACTTCAGTGGTACTTAAAAAGTCTTTGGTGCCAACATTCTCAGGACCTGGAAACAGTCATTCCTCTAATACCTTGTCTAAGGACAGAGTTCCTTTGGTGGGCATAAGCATGCAACCACAGCAAGGGACTGCCATTTACTCAACCCCATGCCGCCCAGTCCCTGATCACAGACGCATCAGACTATGCATGGGGGGGGCACACATGGCTGGCAAATGTATTCAGGGCCACTGGAGCCCAAGTCAAATTCATCTGCACATCAACCAAAAAGAGATGCTAGCTGTACAGAATGCCCTGACAGCCTTCAGATCCCTACTCTTTCCAGGACAACTGATGATAAAAACAGACAACACCACAGTTATGTGGTACATCAACAGGGGGGGGGGAGCCCATTCTTATCCACTCTGCAGGTTAGCCATGGCCCAGTGGAACACTGCCTTGGACATCCAAGTCCATCTACAAGCTCATTTCCTGCCAGGCAAAAAAAAACTCACCGGCAGACGACTTGAGCAAAAATCTCCTAGACCCACCCGAGTGGAAATTGGAGCCCAGCATCTTCAACCTTCTGATTCAGAAATGGAGGACCCAGGGAGGTGGTTCTCTTTGCCTCCCCCTTCAACCACCAGCTAAGCAAATTCTGCACCAGGAACCCTCACAGCAGGGCCTGGAAAGTGGATGCCCTATCCTTTCAATGGAAAAAACTCTAGATTTTATGCTAAAACAAGGTAGGCCAAGGGCCATTCTGATTGCCCTGGACTGGTACCCTCTCCTGCGCAACCTGACAATGGTGCCACCCTAGCACCTACACCAGACCCCAACCCTGCTCTGTCAGCAGGAGGGAAGATTTTGCATCCACAATTGCAAGCCCTAAATCTTGCAGCCTGGCTTATTCCTTGAATACTCCACCAGCAACCCTAAGCAAATGGGTGCTGGACGCCATCCTTGAAGTCAGAAGGCACAGTACAAGAAAATCCTATGCAGATGAGTGGAAAAGGTACTGTTCTTGGATTCAGTCCAAAGGAAAGGACACAGAACTGCCCTCCTTACCTCTAATCCTGGATTACCTAGCAGAGCTACTCCAGAGGCCTATCCTTCTCCTCCATTAAGATCCATGCCTCTGCCATCTCAGCTCATTACAATACTGAGCCACCTCTAGTCTCCCACCCTCTCATCAAACAGTTCCTGAGAGGGGCAAACAACTTAAGGCCACCAAGGAGAGCACCCACCCCTGCTTGGGACCATAACTTTGTACTGGAAAAGCTCACGCTTCCCCCTTTTGAACCTGCTGCTTCAGCAGAGTTAATGGAAAACGGCCTTGCTTCTAGCCATCACTTCGGCTAGAAGAGTGTTTGAGCTAAAAGCACTGATGGCTGTGGAACCCTTCATTATTTTCCATGCTGACAGGGTTTCCCTCAGGGCTTAACCCTTCCTTTATGCCTAAAGTGGTGTCCATTGTGGCTCTCAACCAATCCATCCATTTGCCAACCTTCTTCCCTAATCCTCAAAATAAAGGGGAAAGGATCCTGCATTCTTTGGACGTGCACAGACAGCTCAGATTCTGCCTTGATAGGACTAAGCCTTTCAGAAAATCTGACCAGTTGCTAGTCCATTTTGCAACAGGGGCTGAGGGCAAGGCCATTTTAAAACAAACCATTTCCAAATGGATAGCACACTGCATCCATTTCTGCTACAAGCACCATGAAAAACTAACCCCTCAGGGGGTCAGAACACATTCCACTAGGGCTACATCAACATTTCTCAGGGGAGTCCCTACCAGGGACATCCTGGAAGCTGTTACCTGGAGTTCTGTACACACCTTCTTCACCAAGCATTACCACCTGCCTATCTTTTCCAAATCCAGGGTAGGTTTTGCTAGAGCAGTCTTGCAAGGCCTACTAGCCAGCCCTAACTCTAACTCTTCTTGACTGCCTCCACCCTTCCTCAGCTTTGGGAATCAACCCAAGTTTGACTGCAACAGTGAAATACGAAGAACATAGTACAGTTGGTACACTTACCATAAATATAGATGTTCAAGTGTATTCTGGTTTCCCACCCTCCAGCCCCCTGGTTTTCTCTCTCTCTCTCTCTCTCTTTCTCTCTCTCTCATATCTCTATGGCTATTTCTACTGGTATTGGTATTTACTTTTTACTGGTGGTGTTTTCCCTACCATATCCTAGCTCCCTATTTGGAGGCTCCTGACATTTGGGGCAAGAAAAACTGATGTAATTGTGTCTGTTGCCTGTTTTTGTACCATTGACGACCTGACGTGAGGGAAGGAGTGACAGCGTCCAACGAAGAAATACTAAGTCTCTGGTATTTGGGACAACTGAGGGCTACCTGCAGGCAGATAACCCAAGTGTGATGACTGCAACAGTGAATACACTCGAACATCTACATTTATGGTAAGTATACACAACTGAACTTTCTAACTGTTGACTTTATACTGCTGTCCTCTGTCTGTAATGCAGTTGATGTGCATGAAAGGTGCCCTAAAGCTTTGGAAACTGGATGGTCATTCACTCCTTAACAGGATATGTCCCATATAGTTTAGGCTGCTGCTCTACAATGATCTAGTGAAACATCTACTGTTATGGTAAGTTCACTTACACAATTGTACGTTTTCCTTCCAAAGGTATGTATAATAACATTTATTTTCACTGTGCGGTTTGAATTACTGGGTTTGCATATGAGAGACATGAACAGAAATACTTCCCATTTATATTTGTAAGTAGATTTTGTATTCAACAGGTTCAGTCAATTGCTGGGATCTTTAAAAAAAAAAGCGTGCATAGAATGATCTATAGACGTTGAGAATTATAAACGGTGTCTTTCTCTCTCTTTTTTTTTTTGTTTTTTTTTTTTTTGTTGTTTCAGCCATGTAAGCGAAATGGAAGCCATTGTGAAACCTGTGGTGATAAAATGTTGGCACATGCAGATGAAGCTCTGAAAATCATGGGCGGAGTGGGATTATTTTTCAGTTTTACAGAGGTATGACACACTGACATTCTTTGTGATCTGAAGTCAGAGTTACTACAATTTTTAAGCAGTCAAATGTTTTGCATAGGGAGTACCTTTAGATATTGAGTGATGGAGCTGTAAATGAGGATCTGATGCCATTTTTATTGGTTTCTAAAAGAATGGGTCTCTGATCCCACCCTCTGATCCAAATTGATCACTTTTCTCTAGATTCTAGGATCTGACTCTGATCCAAATTGATCACTTTTCTCTAGATTCTAGGATCTGACTCTCAGTCTGCTGCTTTTACCCATAATGCTCCTGACAACTCCATTACCTCCTGTCTCGTTTCCCGCTTTAAGGATTTGGTCGGGATTGCATTCTGTTGAGCTCAACAGTTTTGCAATTTGGGAATAGTGAGTGAAAACTTTATAGAGTTTAACTGTAATTTCCTTATTTATCATATTTTATAATGCCTGAAATTGTCGGATCCGACACCTTCAACCTCAGAGTCTTTGCAGCTCCGCAACCCTCTTTTTTCCTTCAGAGCCAGTGTCTCCAAGACTAAGGTCTCCTTTCCTGTAAGAGACCCCAAGAAAGTCTTCTGGATCTCCTTCCACTTCCTTTTTGATCAGGTCCTACAGAAGTCTTTCTGAAGAAGAGGTGGATAGAACAACGAGACAATTCCTCAGAACACAGAACCAGATGTGGGGGCCTTACCGCCTAGGTCTCCCATCAGATACGCGAGCCTTAAAACTCCCTCGCATACCAATCATTAGTCCTTCTCTAATCCAGCCTTTTGTTTCAGAGCCCTTGAATCTGAGATCTCCATGAATCAACTGTCTGACCCGAAGATAACCTTATCTTCAACTCAGACTATCTCCCTGATCTGTTTAGCTCCGACTCCCCTTGAGTACAACGTATCTTAGAGCTGAAGAGTTGGCTTGGATTCTGAGGGAATGACCTCGACTCCAAAGCTTTCGGAGCCGTCACTTCCCCTCAGGGCCTTAGCTCTGGACAGCTCGGCTCCAACTCCTTCCTCGGAGGGTTGTGAGGGCCCTGGTTTATTTGATCCAAGAGTTGTATTGTTTTTAAACCTGCACAAAATAATTTTAGTTGTAGAAGTCGTCCATGATATACTTTGAGTTGAGATTAATTTAAAATCGTCATAGCAGTGTAATGCTTTTTGCATCCTTGCATGTAAAATAGATTGGAGGAGTTGTAGATGGGCTGCTTATCTGTAAAAACCTAATGGTCTCTCTACAGGAGACTGCAAGTCTTGTCCAGTGTTTACATAGTTCACTAATGGAGGTTAGACAACATCCTTTGTTTATTCATCATCCCAACAAACCCATAGATTTCCCAGGCGTGCCTCTCAACCTATATGTGCAAGAAATCTGGACAAAGCCCAAAATAATGAGGGGAACAAAGGCCAGAAATAGGAATAATTAAGTATTGTGCTTTTAAATACAGATGAAAGTTGATATACCATAAGATTTGCATTGGCATGCATTTTCCAAAGGATATGAAGTCTGAAACTCAAAATGCCTGTTATTTAGTGACATCAATCCTCAATTTGCCAGAAAACCACACATATTTTATGAAGACCAGACCAAAAATAGTAGACAAGATTTCTTTTTTGTGTGTGTGTGTGTGGGGGGGGGGTTCTTAAATGCTGATGACTTAGTTACAGGAAGTTGCATAGATGCTCATATTTTTATAAAGTTTACTCCAATTAATACTTTATGGAGGTTAGACTGCTATATTTTCTTCAGGTTAGTAGAAGATTTAATAAGATGTTTCTACCCATTTTAATGCTCTGTTTATGTGAGTGTGATTTACTACTGTTTCTGTAAGCATGTAAAACTCCTACAGCCTTCCATAAGCGCATGTGTTGGTGCATTTGCAATGCTTATTGTCTGAGCATCCAAAATAACAGTGAGTTACATAGTGCTCTTCCATTTATAACCAGGCGATGGCCATAGCATGAGATTGTAAATGTTTGACTCTAGGGACTTTGACTGTAACAGTGAGTTACATAGTGCTCTTCCATTTATAACCAGGCGATGGCCATAGCATGAGATTGTAAATGTTTGACTCTAGGGACTTTGACTGCTAAAAGACTCTGGAAAACTGTTCTCCACTTTTGACTAAACCAACTAATTTAATGATGGCTTGCATCAGTGATTTCTTACTTTTGGAATACCTTCTGTTTTGAACACCCACACGCAAAACTCTGAATGCTAAAGTTAACGGTCAAGTCTAGCAGATGTGAGCAGTTAGTTACTAGACATGTAGTGAACAGAAACAAAGTTTTATTTTCTTCTACTTTTTTATTATTTTACTTAAGTTCTGCATGCAGTTAGCACAACTTAAGAGCAGAATTTTTTACATGTATACAAAAGTCAGTATTACTACATATTTACATACCTGTAGCTTCTACAGAACTAGCCAGTAACACAGAAGCAGTTGCACTTAGCACTTGCAAGATGTATCTAAGATTTTTTTTTCTTTTGAATGGTGGAAGCTTTTCTGTATTTTTTATATCAGAGCGTATGTTGTTTGAGGTTGGATCTACTCTAGAGAGGTTTATTCTCTTATGCCTAGCTTGAATGTGATTGTACTTTCTTTAATGTTTCTAAGGGAGTAGCTTTGTTTTCTGATTGATTACCGCTTTTGAGGGGTGGGCAGTACCCAAGATGTAGAATTCTGAATATTGGTGAATTGGAGAGAGAGTTGTATCTATTGGGTATTTGTAGACATTGTGCCTTTTCATTATAAGGTACAGTGAAGGTAGTTTGAATTTGCCAGCAGAGCAAGTATTTTAATTTTAGCAACTTGAATATTTTGGGTGGAGGGTGGTAGTCAGCTGTTCTAACAAATACTGATTGACAAAGGTCAAATATCTATACAGTTGTTTGTCGTCATGTATGCTTCAAGATAAAATATTCTGATCTGAAGTAGTTAACTTCATTTGATCAGCAACCTGTGGCTATCTGATCCAACCTCGGATCCAAGCCGGCAGCTTTCCAAGCTAAAGATCCGAGCTCTCAGCTCCTCCCTCTTACCCATAATACCCTGCTACCTCCATCCAGTCCTCAGATCTCGTTTGCCACGACTTCTGAAGCATTAGGGATGAGCTCTTAGCATCTTAGGTGAGAGGAATTTTTTTCTCAGATAAATACTTTTTTTGGTGTTTGTGTCTGTATAGTAGCCCTTAGTTTAGTTAAACCGTGTTTTTATAAATTTTTTGCGGTAAAATTAATATTTTTTCCCTTCCCCTTACTGTGTGTCGGGGTGTGCTTGTGTGTGATGGCCGAGGGTCCTAAGGCTATTTTTTCAAAATGTGCTGAGTGTGATCATAAGCTGTCCCCAGCGGATGGCCACACTCAGTGCGTTCTTTGCCTGGGGATAGCCCACTTAACATTGGGCTGCCAGATTTGTGCAGCCTTTAACCCCCGGGCTCTGACGGACAGGAGGAACAAGCTAATCCTGGTGGGACTCTTACACCCGTATTCTTCTTCCTCCTCTCCCTCAGTGGCACCAGTCATGGCTGCGACTGTCCAGCCTTCAGCTTCCCCTCCCCTGGCTGGGACTCAACCTCCTGCTGCTTCCCAGGGAGAGGGGGACTCTTCCAGTAAAGAGAAGAGACATAGGGAAAAGGACAAGGATAGGCACAAGAGCCATAAGCGGCATGCCGAATCAGTTCCTTTGGCGCCGCCAGTTAAATTGGCATGCCGAATCAGTTCCTTTGGCGCCGCCAGTTAAATTGACTTGTTCCCCTATGAGGGTTTACAGGTCTTCCCCCTCTTGGCTCCGTTCTCCACGCTTCTCTCCGGAGCCGGAGGAGGAGTCCCGGTCACCTTCGAAGTCGTCTAAGTGGCCTTCTCAGCCCGCCTCGACGACTTCTTCCAGGTGTACAAGGAGTCTGTCCGCAGATATGGACTGGATGATGCGTCGATTCCTGCAGGCCCAGATGCAGATGGGAGTGCTCCTGCCCCCCCCCCCCCCCGGGAGGGAGCTTGGTCCCTTTCTTTGCACCCATTGCCCCTCTCTCTGATCCACTGTCAGGTTTTGGAGCCGTCGGATCAGAGTCGTCTTGGAGCCGAGGAGTCGGTGCCGATAGTAGTTGCTACTTTGCTGGCCTTACCCTCGAGTTTATTGGGTTATCTTTCGGATCCGAGCTCTCGGGACCGAGAGCCGAGCTTCGGATCCGCAGGGGTGAGTGTGTCTAAGGCTCCGTTGCTGTCAGAGCACACTTCCCTTTTGGGTCC